>NW_013568894.1:0-244 GCF_000499745.2 Eimeria mitis | reverse complement strand
AAAAAAAAAAAAAAAAAAAAAAAAAAAAAAAAAAAAAAAAAAAAAAAAAAAAAAAAAAAAAAAATGAAATGAAGACTTATGAATATATTATAGACTTTAGATTGTATACAGGAGATAATACACTTTATTATTTTTTTGTTTTTATTTTGTTTTTAGTTTTTATTTATTATTTATTATATATATATATATATATATACATACAACACAAACCCTAAACCCTAAACCCTAAACCCTAAACCCTAAA
>NW_013568893.1:712-783 GCF_000499745.2 Eimeria mitis | reverse complement strand
GTGGACGAAATCCTCGACCGCCTACAGGGTTCAGCGGTATACTCAGCATTTGACTTCGCTGAGGCCTTTTC
>NW_013568893.1:443-612 GCF_000499745.2 Eimeria mitis | reverse complement strand
GGAAGAGGAAATCGAGCGGCAGGCAGACGAACTTCTGAAAAAGGGCAAGGTTCAGCCGTCAACTAGCGCCCTTGGGCACAATCCCGTACTAGAGAAGAAAAAGGACGGCAGGTGGCGCGTGTGTGTTGACTTCAAGCCCCTTAACAAGATTACCGTGAAGCAGAAGTTC
>NW_013568893.1:0-333 GCF_000499745.2 Eimeria mitis | reverse complement strand
ACAGGCACAAAACGGCGTTCCACACCCGCACTCGCAAGCTGGAGTACACTTGTATGCCCTTTGGCCTCGTTAATGCACCTGCCGAACTGCAGCGGCAAGTCAATCACGACTTCCTGGAGCCAATGGCCGAGGGGTGGATGGTGATATACATGGATGATGTGCTTGTGTTCAGCCGAAATGTGCAGGAGCACCTGCAGCACCTCAGGCGGGCGCTGCAGCTCCTACGCGAGACGCAGTGGTTCGTGAAAGCGCAGAAGTGTTCATTTTTCATGCAAACAATCAGTTTCTTAGGCTTTCGTGTTTCTGCAGCAGGAGTCCAACCAGATCCGGCTA
>NW_013568892.1:677-783 GCF_000499745.2 Eimeria mitis | reverse complement strand
AGCGTGTGTTGGATGTGCGGCTGGGTGGGTGGTTCAGCCCAAGGGAGTACGTTTGGTAGGGGGGATGAGAGTGCGCAGACTGGTGCTTGTTGTTGAGGTGTTTGAA
>NW_013568892.1:483-577 GCF_000499745.2 Eimeria mitis | reverse complement strand
ATGTGCGGCTGGGTGGGTGGTTCAGCCCAAGGGAGTACGTTTGGTAGGGGGGATGAGAGTGCGCAGACTGCTGCTTGTTGTTGAGGTGTTTGAA
>NW_013568892.1:0-234 GCF_000499745.2 Eimeria mitis | reverse complement strand
CTCTGCGTGTTGTATAGGCGGTCGGACTGCAGGGACGCAGGTGTGGATAGACGTTGTAGCATTTGCACGGGTGAAGGCATCATGTTACGGGGCGACTGCCTTTCGCGCGTACGCGTTGTTGTGGTGTTCAGCCTGAGGCAGTACGCTTGTTGCTACTCATTACCGGGTGGTTGATGTGCTTGTTGTGACGCTGTTCTAGGTGAGGGCGTGCCTGAACTTGTGTTGTAGCATTTG
>NW_013568891.1:501-693 GCF_000499745.2 Eimeria mitis | reverse complement strand
CAACGATCCTTTATCTCTTTTAAATGTTCTTAGAGCAGTTCCTGAAACTGCTGGTGAGTTTTGTTCAAAAAAAAATTCTGTATTCGCATTTGTTTCTGCTGTTTCTTCTCCCTGCATCCTCGCATTCAAGAAGAAGCCCCATACATTTCCTGCATTCCTGTGCTTTCCCGGGTGAATTTTATCGTTTATTTT
>NW_013568891.1:0-229 GCF_000499745.2 Eimeria mitis | reverse complement strand
TCTTTGAATATTCAGTGAAACAGCTTTCTATGAGGTTAGAGAACCATGAAAATAGACGAGAAAGCATCGAAGAAAAGAAAAAGAAAAGAAAGCAGAAACTTTCTTCTTTTTTTTTTATTGTTTCATCGTGCGTTTCTGTGTAAACTTTGTATGTTTTGTATGCAGCATCAAGCAATCTCGGGGTCATAGAAGCGGCAGCAAGTTCTTACAACAAGCTTCATCTTTTGGT
>NW_013568890.1:420-693 GCF_000499745.2 Eimeria mitis | reverse complement strand
TTATCTACTGTATATAATATAGTGTTTAATATACATAATAAAAAAGAAATAAACAAAAATATAGATCAACAAACTAAAGAATATATTGCAACAAAACTTGTATTACAAGTATTAAAACTACAACAAGCTGGTGTTTGTCACAACGCTCTCAACTGGAGAAATCTATTTCTTAATCATCAGGGTTCTTTCTATCTAGGGGGGCTAGAGATACTGACACAGATGGGGGAGGCAGTGAGCTCACGAGCCCAGCTAGACCCTAAGTATACTGAGCCG
>NW_013568890.1:0-211 GCF_000499745.2 Eimeria mitis | reverse complement strand
CACGAAAAAAGCGATCTATGGAGCCTGGGGGTGATGCTGTATGAGTTGTTTGGGGGCGAGGCATTCACAACAAAAACTAAAGAGGATTTATGTAGTGGAAAAATAAATAAAGAATATATTAAAATACAATTAAAAAAAACAGAAACAAAAAAAGAATGGATTGAGCTCATCACCGGGCTGCTGCAGCCCGATAGAGAAACACGCATATCTG
>NW_013568889.1:407-693 GCF_000499745.2 Eimeria mitis | reverse complement strand
TATATATATATATATATATATATATATAAATGTGCATGTATGTGTTTACGTAGACTACTAGCACCAAACAGGCGGTGCTAAGCATATATTTGTCTCCTTTTTATCTCGTTTTTTGTGTTTTGTTTTTTATTTTTTATTTAATTTATTTATTTCTTGCTGCTGCATGCTGCGTCTCTGTGTCTCCGCAGTGTTGCTGCGAAGGTGCATGTGAGTTGCAGCCCCGTTCTATCGTTTGCATGCACTAATAAAAAAAAATAAAATAAAATAAAAATATAAATATTAATTA
>NW_013568889.1:0-378 GCF_000499745.2 Eimeria mitis | reverse complement strand
AAAAAAAAAAAAAAAAAAAAAAAAAAAAAAAAAAAAAAAAAAAAAAAAAAACAGCAGCAGCATCGATGGGGCTTGCTGCTGCATGCAGCGTGAGCGTGGGGCTGTGACCCCTCATATTATATATTGTTTTGTTTATTGTGTTTGTTTGTGTATTTCTGTTTGTTACAAAATAAAATAAATAAAAATAAAAATAAAAAATATAAATATTTATTTTTTGCTGCTGAAAGCAACAGCAGCACCCCGCCCCACACACGCATACATGCATGCATACACCCCATGGAGCCTCAGCCGTTGTAAGTTTATATTTATATATATATATATATATATTTATATATATATATTTATATATATAAATATATATAAATATATATATAGGAT
>NW_013568888.1:3719-11421 GCF_000499745.2 Eimeria mitis | reverse complement strand
TGCTGCATAGAGACTACGTTACACCCTGTGTTGAGGCTGTAGCCCAAGCCGCCTTTTGCAGGGATCAGCAGCAGAACAGCATTACTCAGCAGCAGTACTTGCCGCACAGGATGGCCTAAACTGCTGAAAGACCTCGTGTGTTGTGCACTGAGAGCGCAGAAGTTCCGCACGCCCGGAGAAGCAGTCAAGAAGCCAGTAGAGGTCTACAAAGAGTAAGATATAGCAGTTCAAAATGAAGAGCTCAGATGAATGCTGCATCCCCTGCCCATGCATGGCCTTACCGCCTGCTGGGGTTCCGCTGCTGCGAATCGATGGTTGCATGCCATACATGGGTCGGTGCATTAGCAGGGTGGGATGCGCATTGCTGTACATCCTACCAAAGAGATATCTCTGGGCCGGAGTCCTGGTCAACGCCTCTCGTAACGTCGCCCCATCTAAAAAAAAAAACGGCGCAGCCCCGCCGCTTTTGCCCGTAGCAGTCAGACCATTCACGAACAGAGCCAATACGCAAGGTGACTTTCTTGCCAATTCCTAGCTACCCGCGCACGAATGCAGCTGCAGTAGCGGCGCCAGGTGGTGAGCGCTGAGCAGACGCAGTGCTGAGTTGCACCACATGCTGCAGCCAAGCTGCCAGTGCAGCACTTCCTCGGGAGTCCATAGCCCCGGATCATCCTCTCCTCCCCTATCTTGTGTTTCTCCCTCTTTGGGGGTCTGGTCACCGCGGTCATTATCTGTCGAATCGTTGACAACGTCCTTTTCAGCGGGAGGTGAGCATGTAAATTTTGCTTCTGTCCTTGTCTGCGAGTCCGTGGAGGCCCAGTGTGACGAAAGGTACGCATCCATTACGCGCCGAAGAAAGTCCTGTCGAGCCGTCGGTGGCAGCGGTTCTGTAGACAATGGCGCTTCTGACGTTTGCTGCCTCTTCTTTCTCTTTTTCTTCGAGGGAAGTCGAGGCAGTGCAAGACGCAGAGTAGTCGTGTGGCTGCTGGCAGCTGCCAGATAGCTGTGCAGCAGCTTCCTGCACTCACTCCAAATAAACGAACGCCACGCACATTTTGCCTTGGAACCACCGTATGGCTCAGCTCCTGAGCCAGCTCCACAGCGGCATCTCCCGCTGGCACACGCGCCTCGAGCCTTGACAACCTTCTTTGCGGCTGCGGCCACAAGGCGACGAGCAAAGGCTCTCCACTCGTGTCGAGTTTTTCCTCCTTCTGATCCACTGTGGCAGTCCTCACTAGCTGGGTCTGGGTCTGAGGTCCGGCTCTCTCTTGCCGCATATCGCGCTCGAGGAGGGCAATCCTCTGAAGTGCGCTGNGTCTGCCTTGCGAAGCACGCAATACTGCTCGCCGCCTGCTGTGGCGGCCCCTGGATGTCTGGGTGCGTATCTGACGAACACAGAGCGGCTTCTCCTTTGGCATTGTCTGGGTCCCCCAAACGTGAATTGCCTTCGGGTCCTGGCCTTTCTGATTCAAAGTTGCTCGTAGGGCCTGACGGACCCAAGGACAGCGTTCCTTCTGTTGACTCCTGAGACAATTCACCCGCCGCAGGATCGAAGTCAGGGGCGTGGATCCCGGTGAACTGTAGGACGTCCTGAAGAAGGGCTGTGAAAATGCGTTTGACATCACGGCGCAGCCTTTTGCCTTCTTCTAGAGCTTCCATGCCTTCGGTCCCCTGCTGCAGTTCATGCAGCTCCGAAGCGCAAGTGCGACTATGACTACGAGTAGTACAAACAGCCCCATCACCGCCATGAGCGCCTACATCGACCTGTGCCTGAAAAGCGCCATGCTGATCTCCAAATGGACCGAAAAACGCAGTCACGCCCACAGCCCGCCATCGCCAGGAATCGATATGTCTACAGGCACAAGGAAACGGAGAGTGCAACAAGCCGTCCAGAAAAGGCAGCACTGCGGATGCCGAGTCCTGCCCCGTCGCCTCCTGTGGGTTACCGTTCTGTCCCTTCTTATGTGCAGCCTGCAGGCGTCTACTCAAAATGTGAAACGGGTCTTTAATCAAACCCTTTGTCAACGGAGCTGCTCCCCACAACAAATCGACAGGTAGCCACCTCCATTCCCTTGGGGAGTCGTCGATATGCGCATATGTCTGTAGACTCTCTCTAACAAAGTCTCTCAGCGCCCCGTACGACTCAAGTTGTGCTTTCCCTTCCAAAAGTTGCATCTCTTCTTCAGCTGCCTCTGCTGCTTCCCACCGGNGCGCATGCGCTATAGCTGCCAGTGCTTGAGCTGAGGCCTGTCCCGCCGAACCTGCAGAATTAATCCGTCTGCGTTTGGGGTTAGGTTCTTCCTCTTGTTCGTCAGCGGAGTCCGCAGGAGACTCTTCGCGTCGCGGACGAGCCTTCCAAACAACTCTACACAGACAAGAGGCCAGATGAGCAAGGCCTTCGTAACTGCAGAGCTGTTCAAAAGACACGTTGCCTGCATCTCGTCTCGAACGACACAGCGCCAGCTCTATGCGCATGCGAGGCACCACTGTAGGACAGGCAGGAGCCTCTTCCCCATCACAGTTTCCTGGCAGGCCATTCGCTGCTGTATTTTCTGAGACATGTGCTGCAGGAGAAGAGGTAGTAATGTCATTGCCACCCTGAGTAGAGGCGGCTCCCCTCCTCGCAGCGTCTCTTCGTAAGGCAAACAGCGCTGCGGCGCGGAGCAGCGGCAAAAGACACACAGAACGAGGCCTGCACGAGAAACAACGAAAGATATACCCTGGAAGGGGTTGGCACAGCCGACGTAGAACCCATATCGACAGCTACCAGCTCAACGGCCTGCTGCTCCACCTGTGGACTGAGCGGACGTGCAAAGGCTGACAGAAATGCAGCAACGCGAGGAGCCACTCGTTGGGCGAGACGTAGGGCGNGCAACAGGCAAAGAAAACTTCTGCAAACTGCATATTTGTGCCTGCATGAGACTAGAGAGGTTCCCATTTCAAATCAGAAATGCACATAAATCACGGAATTTAATGCATATGGTGTGCACTAAATATTGTTTGTTTGAGGCAAAGTTCTGTCAACAAGGGGTAACAACATCAGAGCTGGCCTGCATAGCTATTGTGAACAGCGCATAGGGTCTGGTAGGAGTAGCGGATGCCTACAATCATTCCTCCCATCCGGCTCAAGTCAAATACCTCCCGGGCGTTGTAACTTGGGCCTCCCCAGGGGGGAGCAAGGAAGGCCTGAGCAGACAGACCACCCTGAACACCCTCGTGCCTACCGAGCAGTCGCCGCTCAGCTGCTGCTTTCAGCAAGTCTAGGATGTTGCTTAGGGGTCCCTAGGCTGCCTCCTCCATATCCAGTTGCGTCGTGTTTAACGGCCTTCAAGGTATTGTTTTTGGCTCTCAGGTGCTGCTTATCGAACCCGTGAGTGTGAGTTCATGAAAGATCAGTCCTTACTACATCCAGTGTGCCTCTGCGGAGCTGGCGAGATGTCAACGTTGCAAAGTCCCCGATGATGAAGTCTACGCGCGAGGTCACCTGCGGACCTGGAGCAGCGCCAGCAAAGTAAGCCCAGAACTTATCCCTTGAACACTGCGCTGGTAGCATGAGCATGAGAACATGAGTCCCAAGGACTATGCTCCAGCAAATAAACACGACTGTGAACTGCCCACGTAGGGGAAAACAAGTGCCCACTGGAGCGCCCAGTTGAAGCAGTGGAATCAATGTTTCGCAGCTATGCACAGACACGGTGAAAGAAGATTTCCCCAANAAAAAGCGAATTTACCATGCAAACCGGATGTACCAGGAATGCATATTGAGTGGGTGTGGTGAGGCCCGAAGGGAGACCAACCTCCGCAAACCCTCTGCTGCAGCAGCGTTGGTTTACGTACACATTACGATCGCGGTGCAACTGAAACGAATAAATGTCATTTTGGAGGGTTGGGGGAGAAGTTCGGACGGTGCTTACCGTAGACTGCAGCGTTTGCCTTGGCAATTTCGATGCGCACCGGGTCTATTTCGCAAGATATGACAAATCCGCACGACCTCGCAAACGCAATAGTGTTACCCCCAGCCTGAGCGGCACAAGCACTATTAGAAACAGCTGCTTTTTGTTGCTGACCCTGCTGAGACTGCGCCAACAGCAGCATCGACAGCAGCTGCAGCATGGCTTCACCGACTGACAGCGCCGCGAGTGATCTGGGAAAATAGAGAGCCATCAAAGTGCTAACGAACCCCTGCAAATCCGTCTAATATCAAATCACAGCGACACCGCTCTGCTGTATGTACGGCGAGTTGTTCGGGGGTAACCGACCACCACATCTCCTCGTCAAGCTGGATGCCTTCATCGAACTTCGAGAAGAGTTCCCGCCGACGGCTTTCTCTTTGCCTGTCAATAGAAACAGAATGCATCCGGCCCCATAAAGCTGAGCCTCAGTACTGCGGTGCCAAGCGGGTGACCGAAGGCTGCTCTGCGTCGTTTCCCAGTGTGCATTTGCAACCCTGGATATAGGCGTGTTCCTTTCCCTCTTATGTATACTGGGAATTACTCGTGCTGGGTTATACATCGAGGCCAACGCTAANCTTAAAGCGCCTAGATTTCTCGTTTCACTGCTCAATTGTGCATATGCCTGGGGTACATAGCTCACTCCTGTTTGCTCCTAACTCGTTGTCGTTTGCCTGTGAACACGCCCTCCGTTCCTTGCGGTGGAGTGTAGGCCCACACCTCCGCTGACAACACATCCGTTAGCTGAAGCGCGGACCCTTTTTCCATCGCTGAGCTGGCAAGGCGGCAGTGCGTCTAGGGCATTGCGTTCATGCAGCAGGGGCGTGAGAGTAGGACCCCAGTTGTATGCGGTTAGTGGGAGGGCAGGAAACAAGACCGACCACCAAATCGCTATCGGTGAGTCAATGAGACCTGCAAAAACTTAAAGTGCAATTCATTTTTCTTCCTACCGACGACAACCCTCATGACCATCGAAGGCTTCAGTATCGAATGTATCATGTGCCGGATTGTGGATCAGCGGCGAAGGCGAAAGATGGAGACTGCAAAAAGCATTTATACATATATGTATGTTTAAAATCCACTTCTATGCGTATTTCGATATATCGCAGGTAGACGCGTTCGCTGCACTGGACACGTAGCGGCGTCAGCTGCAGACCCTGTTGAAAGCGTTGCCGATTGCCTCGTGTAATCACCAGCGCCAGCCAGCAGTTAAATTCCAGAAAAGACTTTATTTCGNGGCCCCACGTGCCAACCGTCCCGCAGGGCAGTTTCTAAAGATTTGAATCATCGTCTATCTGAAGTTGGCGCGTATATTTCTGCTCGCTTGGGAGCTGGTTAGAGAGGGGCAAGCTTGTGCTTAACAGTTTTCCGCAGAGTTACTGCTTGCACAAGGAGCGGCAAAGCCATGCTTGCATATCCGGTGGCCTTGCATCCCGTAGCGATCTGCTTACAGTTAGCACAGTAGCATTCACTTGACCTTGGTAGGTTGCCTGCAAGCAAATACAAACGCTCCATAACTGTATACAGAGGTAAAGTATGCAGTATTTTTGTGCTCACACGTGAGGCTGGCTTGCATCGCCAGCTACAGCGGGGCGCACTGCAACTCCAGTTAGGCTGCCTCCTACACCGCACCCCGAGGTCCTGAGCTGAACACCCCGGATACCTGGGGACAGGGGAGCGAGACCATTAGTTTTGCAGAAACTCTCACCTCAACTCTGCAGCTTCATTGCAACTCGCTTCCGTTCTTGAATACGGCCGGAAAGCGCGCATTACACAAGTGCAGTTGGTACAGGGTGTGCTGCATATCACGATAGGCTGCCTTCCCTCCATACTAGCGCCAGGCCCTGGTGCTGCTGTCCCCAGGATTCCTGGATGCTGATGGGGAGGTGGGCTGCGCTTTTAAGCAGGTGTTGTACGCATATTGTAGTGCGGTGCATTGCAGGGTGGCGTCAGTACGAATCGTGTCAGAGAAACAGCGGCAATAATAGTCAGAAATACTCAGAAATGTTTGGATGAACACTATCGTGTATTATATGAACTCACCCCACGGACAATCCGTTCTTTCGGTTTGCCAAAAACTGATTTTTGCTTATAGGTAGATCCGCAGGCATCCCAGGGACACGTTACTGACCAGGGGCACTGTTACCTGACGCATACGGTCTGCCTGACGAACCAGTCCATCCCCAGAATTTCTTAGCCTGGATTTTCCTTTACAACTTTTGAACTATGTTCCGGGCTTCTTCAGAACCTCAGTCGGAGGAGACGGGGATGTCGGTATCAGACAAACCAGATGCTAACTAGTATTTCTTCAACATCTCCATTAATCTCGAGAGTATGTATTGAACTAATTGAATTTCGCCCCCCCGGTAGAAAGGTAGAACGTAATTGTTTCACAACCTTTGAGAACTGAAAGTTTGGTTGCCATTCCAAATCCTGTAAGCAAGCCCTGAGGCCCCTGAGCAGTGTGGAGCTGGTACATGTATCTTCACTTGCCTGCAGTCTGGCTATGGAGGGACAAGGAAGCGTTCAAAAACTGTTCGCAGCATCAGCGCATGTAGGAGAAGGCGCTTTTGNGCTATGGAGGGACAAGGAAGCGTTCAAAAACTGTTCGCAGCATCAGCGCATGTAGGAGAAGGCGCTTTTGTTTGTGGGAATTCCTTACAGCAGTAGCTGAAGTAAAGCGCACTGCGGCTCTTGTGAAGCTGCCTCATCTCGCACTAACCCCTGGCCCTTAGGTTGCTGCTCTCAGGAAGCCTGGAGACTGGGGAGGGGGCCAGTTAGTCGTTTTTTGTTGTTAACACAACACCACATACATTTACAGCCAAACAATATTTTTGCATGCATTAACAGCAGGGCCTCAAACCCAACTTCACACAAATGACGTTACATATTCCCCTGCCTCGGTCATATGAGACACGCTTTAGTGGGCCCCGTACATTGTAATAAAGAAATATAGGGGGAAATTGTGAGGGAAAGAGGAAAAGCAGCATCCAGGGATGCCGCTCTGCCGCAATGCTGCTCTCGCCGGCTCGTAGGTTGTTCTCTTCTCAATTTGTTCTGCTCCGCTCCCCAGTTGTCGTGTGGCCCTACACACTGGGAAAGGAGACGGCCTGACATGTTGCCACATCTTTTTGCTCATCTCGTGCCAGAATCTCGTGTAATCATAACGACATCGTCTTTCATTGTTACTGTTCTGCGCCGTCCCATCGTGTGAGGGGACTCTGATCCCTACTGAAACTCACNTCGTCTTTCATTGTTACTGTTCTGCGCCGTCCCATCGTGTGAGGGGACTCTGATCCCTACTGAAACTCACCGTTGGGTTTTGTGTGCGTTTCGATTATTGGGAGGACAAGACGCAGAGTTACCGGCACGGTTTGATGCACCCACTGATGAAATGGGGGTCCAGTTCCGAGGGCCATATGATACATATGGCCCCAAACTCCCTTTAGCTGGCTCGCTATAGGGAATTTCCTCACACAGGTGAGCCAGTTGACAGTTTATCCTTGCCTTTTCTTAGCAGTTTGTCTGCTTGTTGCTCAACTTCCTCTTCAGCAGGCGGGAGTCGCCCGTACCGTGGAACAAAGCTTTGGGCTGCTCGTGGAATGTGTTCGATGCCGTGCATTACCGTGCAACTGCTGCCCTGCCCTCGTGTAACGGACACCTGGAGACAGGAGTTTAAGTTATCCGCTTTTTCTCATCTCATATATTGAGCATTTCAACCCTTTGCAGATCACGGCGGTCTTCGAATGAAA
>NW_013568888.1:0-3689 GCF_000499745.2 Eimeria mitis | reverse complement strand
GGAAGGTACTCTACGGATAGGTTTATAATAGGCCGGCTTTCCCTGCCTGCCTCCCGGCGTCCCAATCACAGTGGTTCAGGCAAATGTGGCTACACGGTAGCGGGTTCGAGCCTGCGCGAGTTCTCCTCGTGTTCTGCTTTAACTTCCCAAGCGCATGCAAAACCACAGCATAGATATATCCCGCCGGAGATTAGTGATACGAGTACCTACGTGGCCACGCCTTGTGCGCTCTATTTGTGAAGCTTCAACTGAAGAAAATATGTACTTTAAAACCATACCTCTGGCATCGTCCTGTAAGCACAAACTCGCTGGGTCTAGGGGCTCAGCTGCCTTGCGGCGCCAGAGGGACGCAAAGGATAAGCTGACCCATACTCGAGTTTTAGAGACTTTCCCCTGATATTTTGCCTAAGAAATATAGGCACTTCCAATAGCAGAGTCGCACTGAGCAGCTGCGAGCTACTCTACAGGGACAGAGGTGTTAAACTCTCCCGTTGGACCCGTTGTTCAGCATCTGATGCTGTCTGAGGCCTGTAGTATCATTAGTTGACTTAATCCGCATTCTTCAAAATAACCATATATTAGTTAAATTAATCAACAGCAATTAAAAAAAAGGGCATAAAAGGAAGTCCGGAGCAGTGGCCTATCGCTCCCCACGAGAGTGTCTACGGAGTCGTTTCTCGGGACTGACCGTATTGGTAAGAGTGGTCTCTTGATAAGGTTATACCAGAAACCACATTTTTGGGCGGGTTTCTTGCATAAATGTTTGCTTGAGATGTGGATCTTGTGAAGATGTACCCCTTGCTTCCTCTTCTCTCTATTTTTTGTGTACTCGTAGAAGTTGTCCAGGCCTCAGCAGCCCTGCCCGAAACAGCTGTTCAAACCTCGCCTGAACCTGGAACGGTTTCTCGAGATGGTGAGGTCTTCGTGAAGGCCAGGGCACCTCCTGCGCACTTAGGACCGGGATCTCCCCCAGTCCCCAACGCAGCGGTTAAAGCCTCGCCCGAATCAGGGACGGTTGCTCAAGATGAAGAGGTCTTCGCCAGGTCTAAGGGCCCTTCCGCCCTCTTAGGAACGGGATTTCTCAAAACCAGAACCCCCCTTGTTCTCTTATCTCTGTTTGCTATAATGGCAGTCGTTTACCTCGTGAGCTGCACCGCTGCTCTACGGCATGTTACGACAGAAGAACATTTCGAAACACGAGCTGGAAGTCTTACAGATGAAGGCAGCGACCCCTGTTCAGTATGTTCTTATAATCCCTGCGCATGACTTGTGAACTCGACGTAGCTTGCAGTTTGGCCGACAATTCCCGGCCTTTTCAATCTTCCTACCATCTTCTTCACGAAAAAGAATCTAGAAGAAGTGCACAACGTGGCTGCATATCACGCTGAACTCACCACAGCCATCGCCTCAATCACTTACAGCCTGTGACGCTGCGGGGGAGGGCACAAACGCATTCAGCACTTTCATTCAGGGTCTGCCGCGTCTCTCTCCGAACTCCACGTTGGAACGCTTACGCACCTCTTCCCCATATTCATGTCGTGGGGCAGTGCGCAACTAAGATTACGCGCTGCTGTTTTGGGCGGTTGTTGAGTCGAATGTAGGAGTCCAGAACGAGCCAGCGATTCTACGCAGACAACCTCATTTTTTGGTGCATCGCTGTCCCAGTGTTTCGCGTTGTGGAATGAAACTCGTTTTTGTCTGCACTGGGTGGTTGTGGCCTACCCATCTTTGAAGATTTGTCATCACAGCTTTCGGCATGGTCATGGGGCACTGCTGGCCTGAGGGTGCAGCAGATGCTACAAAAATGTACGACTTTCTGCTGATTTGCAGCTGCTTGCTCTTCTGTAAAACGGCCGGTATTCTTACTTTAGGTTCACGGTTCACTACGGCTTGCGTAAGGTTTAGGTGTTCAGCGCTGCCAGCGAAAATGTTTGCTCATAAACGCAACTAGCTTATGATTGCTCAGGGCCGTGAGTTTGCATTCGGTCCAGTGCGATCAGAACTGGGTGTTTCGGGATCTGCAGGGGATGAAGAAATGNCCGTGAGTTTGCATTCGGTCCAGTGCGATCAGAACTGGGTGTTTCGGGATCTGCAGGGGATGAAGAAATGCAAGAATCTCGATGTGGTTGAAGGTTGAAGGTTGAAGGTAAAGTGCATTCTGTGTTGTTACCTACTCGTCTTCTGTGACTGAGATGAACGAGCACCGACTGTCCCCACCGTGCTGGGTTCAACAAGACCGTCAAGTCATGCCGCAGCAAAGTAGAAAACTAAAATAGATTGACTCAGGGAAGCATGGAGCAGGACGTGCGCGAATTAACAGCTGCAGTGTAGTGACAGTGCGGCTGACATGACGTGAGACTGACAAAGGGTGAATTGGAAGTGAGGCGTTTCGCTCTGACGTGGCGTCAATTTAGTGGCGTGGTCTTGTCCATGAAAGAACCTGCGCAGACCATTCGCATATTCAGCTTCGTTTCAGTTGTTATATGGCTTTAAGAAACAAATGCAGCACATGCAGACCGCCCTAGGAGAGACTTTGGTGTACCTGTGGTAGACCAGGCAAGTTTTGCNCAAATGCAGCACATGCAGACCGCCCTAGGAGAGACTTTGGTGTACCTGTGGTAGACCAGGCAAGTTTTGCTTGTTTAGATCTGATTCAGGCTTGGAAACTTGGCGTTGACAGAAAAACGCCATCACTTTGAAAAAGTTCGCGGGGTGCTGCATATTGGAAGGCATGCACAGACGTCGTATGAAGTGGCGGAGTCTCTAACTTGCATGCGTGTCAATATTGGGGTTGGGAAGTGTTGGGTAGTAAATAGCGCGGATGCGGGGTGTAGCGGCTGATGCTGGCATTCCTCCGATATAACGTTGAACGGCCAGATGTTTTATTTGTTGTGTGGAAGTGTCATATGAAAGTTCCATCCGAAATCCCTTTTTGATTAGACCTAGGTTCTACCCCCGAACACTTCTGCTGACTGCTGTTGCACGGCTCAACGGAGCTCTAGGGATCAAACTGTTCTGCCGGAGCGAGTGTTAACAGAAGGTGCTGAGCCGGTTTACGGGAGGTTCTGGCCTCAGTCAACTGGCCACGCCGTTGGAAATGGGCAAAGGAGCCCGGAGTGCACTGGAAGCATTGTGCCCTTCACGGAATGCAGAGGGAAATGGATATGCCCGATAGCCCAGCTAAACCATAAGATGTCCTTCAGTGCAACTCCTAATAAAGCTTTGGCAAGAAGAGCACGCAGCACTGCAGCTTAGGCTTTGTGTGTGATGTGAATTGCAACGAGAAATGCGTTAGACCACCAGAGCAACTGCCTGTAGCAGCATTGATCAGTGCAGGCAAAGACGCTTGTTACCTCTGTACATTAAGAGTTGCAACGCAGCAATGCAGCGGAAGCGTTGCAAGTGGTGTGAAGCATAGGTATGCATGCATTTGATCAATATGTCCGACTGGTTTCGTGACCTCCATCCGTCCACTTGCCAAAACATGATTCTCCGCGAAGAGTCGCCAGCGCAGTTGCAGCGAGCTGTGTTCATTGTGAAACGCAGGAGGAAGTGCGTGCGGCTAAGATGCGTCTTGAGCAGCCAAATAGGGGTATCACGAAAATTTGTGTGCATAGGGACTGCTGACTTCATGCTCCAGCGGACATGCTGCAGTAAAGTGTTGTGTGTAGAACTGTTAAGACAAACCC
>NW_013568887.1:564-693 GCF_000499745.2 Eimeria mitis | reverse complement strand
GCTCAGGAGCTGCAAGAAAGATTGCGGCAGGTAATGAAGGAGGAGGAGCTCAGCAGGATGGAGTTAGCTCTGCTGCAGCAGCAGCAGCAGCAGCAGCAACTGCAGCAGCAGCAGCTGCTGGCAGCAGAT
>NW_013568887.1:0-352 GCF_000499745.2 Eimeria mitis | reverse complement strand
CGGTTAGACCTGCAGCAGAAACTTTTTCCTTTGGTGATGGTGGAGTGCAGCAGCAGCAGCAGCAGCAGCAGCAGCAACAGCAGCAGCTGCTGCAGCAGCAGCAGCTGTCTCTCCAGCGCAGCAGCAGACATGAAGGTCCTGCTGCTGCTGCTGCTGCTGCTGCTCTCGATACACTAGCTGATCAGGTGTATGCAATCTCTCAGCAGCTAACAGAGCAGCAGCAGCTGCAGCAGCAGCAGCAGCTGCTGCAGCAGCAGCAGTATACAACAGCAATACAAATTCGTCAGCAGCAGCTGGATAGACAGGAGCAGCTAGTATCTCAGCAGCAAGAGCAGCTGCAGCAGCAGCAGCA
>NW_013568886.1:516-783 GCF_000499745.2 Eimeria mitis | reverse complement strand
CTGCTGCTGCTGCTGCTGCTGTTCTTGCTGCAGTTGCTGCTGCAGCTGCTGCAGTTGTTGCTGCTGCAACTGCTTCTGAAGCAATTGCTTCTGCAGCAATAGCTGCTGCTGCTGCTGCTGCTGCTGCTGCTGTTTCGGGCGAAGAAGCTGCTGCTGTTGCTGCTGCAGCAGCTGCTGCTGCGGCTCCTGTTCAAGCAGCAACTGTTGCTGCTGCTCCTGCAACAACTGTTGCTGCTGCTGCTGCTGCTGCTCCTGCAGCAGCAACTG
>NW_013568886.1:0-416 GCF_000499745.2 Eimeria mitis | reverse complement strand
TCAAGCAGCAACTGTTGCTGCTGCTCCTGCAACAACTGTTGCTGCTGCTGCTGCTGCTGCTCCTGCAGCATCAACTGCTGCTGCTGCTGCTGCTGCTGCTGGTAGTCCACTGGTGCATCGAAGCGGCCAAGGGCTGGGGTGTCTTCGAGAGTCTGCAGCTGCGCGAGGAGAGAACTATTGAACACATCCTCCTGCTGCTGCTGCTGCTGCAGCAGCAGAAGCTGCTGCTGCTGCTGCTGCTGCTGCTGCTGCAGGGCGAAAGAAGAGAACTGGGGGCCGATGCAAGCCTCCTGCTGCAGCAGAGAAAGCGGCAGCAGCACCTGCGGGTTTAATACGGAGGCTGCATCTGCTGCGAGCAGAAAGACAAATCAATAGGAAGAGCAGCAGCAGCAGAGAAGTCCCCAAATACACTGCCC
>NW_013568885.1:709-783 GCF_000499745.2 Eimeria mitis | reverse complement strand
AGGGTTTAGGGTTTAGGGTTTAGGGTTTCTGTAGCTGCCACCAGAGGACTAGAATTGATACAGATGCTGCAGCT
>NW_013568885.1:0-609 GCF_000499745.2 Eimeria mitis | reverse complement strand
TTTAGGGTTTAGGGTTTCTGTAGCTGCCACCAGAGGACTAGAATTGATACAGATGCTGCAGCTGCAGCAGTAGCAGCAGCTGCTGCTGCTGCAGTTTTTGCTGCTGCAGCAGCACTGCAGCAGCACACAAATATAAAGGTTATGCTGCTTCTCAGCATCTGCTGCTGCAGCTCCTGTTGCTGCTTCTGTCGCTGCTGCTGTTGCTGCTGCTGCTGCTGCCGCTGCTGCTACTGCTGCTACTGCTGCTGCTTCTAGTTTCTGGTGCTGCTACGGCAGGCAAAAAGAACGGCGTTGTATGCAGGGTCAGCAGCAGCAGCAGCAGCAGCAACAGCTGCTGCTGCTGCTGCTGCTGCTGCTGCTGTATGGAGACAGCATTCCCTCGGTCCCGCTGTGGCTGTCTCCCTTCTTTCAGTTCTAGTCTAGGGTTTAGGGTTTAGGGTTTAGGGTTTAGGGTTTAGCAGAAACCCCAAACCCTTACAGCAGCAGCAAACTCAAATACATACAGCCGGTGAGCTGAAACCTGACGATAGAAACAGCAACTGCTGCTGCTGCTGCTGCTGCTCCTGCAGCGACTGCTGCTGCTGCTGCAGCAACAGTAGCAGAAGCTGT
>NW_013568884.1:361-694 GCF_000499745.2 Eimeria mitis | reverse complement strand
AACCCTAAACCCTAAACCCTAATAAACCCTAAACCCTAATAAACCCTAAACCCTAAACCCTAAACCCTAGTAAACCCTAAACCCTCATCTTTATAAGAAAATGTACAGCCTAAGCATTCCCTACAAGCCGAGGCTTTAGTGGCTATGATTAGGGTTTAGGGTTTTCTAGGGTTTAGGGTTTAGGGTTTAGGGTTTAGTATAGTGTATAAGGGTTTATATATAAAATTATGTATAACATAAAATAAATGTCTATAAAGGCGTAAACGAATATATTAGTATTTATGAGGGTTTACTAGGGTTTATGAATTAGGGTTTAGTGTTTATAAGGGTTTA
>NW_013568884.1:0-273 GCF_000499745.2 Eimeria mitis | reverse complement strand
ATAACGCCAAATGGATCCGAGGGTTTTATTTGTTCATATAAAATTAAACTGCAGGGAGCAGCAGCAATCAGTGCTGCTGCCCACCGCAGCAGCTGCAGCAGCAGCAGCAGCAGCAGCAGCAGCAGTAGCAGTAGCAGCAGCAGTAGCAGCAGCAGCAGCGGGAGAGGAGGAGGAGGAGGAGAAGAGCAGCAGGAGGAAGAGCGGCAGCAGCAGCAACAGCAGCAGCAGCAACAGCAGCAGCAGCAACAACAGCAGCAGCAGCAGAAAGAAAGA
>NW_013568883.1:6225-11421 GCF_000499745.2 Eimeria mitis | reverse complement strand
CACGAAACAGACACCTCAATTCGGTTTTAGCGGTTACCTACCTATTCGGTGTCCCCCTGCCGGAGGCTCGCGGGCACAGTATGCAGAGGAAACGTAATATGGATCCTCAGCAGGCAGATGCTACAGCTGACCATATATATGCAGATTGTGGTTATATTCGAAACTTTCTTTATTATTTTGGAGCAATACAGAGCGATACATGCGGAGACGCAATACACCAAACCAAGTCGATGGAGGAGGATCGTGCTGCTCGACCGGAACGTGGGACCAGCATTCGTCGCTGCGGTTTTGAGAATTTTCCGGTACCCATCAGTACATGAACAAGTGCAGCGCCCCTCCGGGAGGCCATTCAATTGTCTGGATGCTTCATTTGAGGGACACTTCAGAACAGCACATGCTCTCGGCTGGCACTAGCCGAACGGTGAAGGGAGGAGCAAGGGAAACGTTCACAAATGGGGAATTATTGTTAGTGCGGTGTTTAATGCTCTGTCGTTTCTTAATCATGTCTCTCAAAGCGGTGGAGCTAGGTATGCGAATGGCATGATCCCTTCGGCATCACACGCCGTGCGACAGAGTGTCTTGGCTTTCCACTAAACGGGCTTTCTAGCTTTCTCAACATCTCAGAGCAAGTTTTCGCAAAGATTAGAATTGGAACGTTGACAGGGTTACCTGGCCAAAGCAATGCAAGAGAAACTCTGAACAGCAGAAGACGATACTCGCCACAAGTCTCGTCTCAAAAGGTCCGCCGAACCAGTCAATGGTTACTGTTGGCCATTGTAATGGATATGCAACAGGAACGTCCCAGCAATGTGCCAGTCAGCTATTTTGCTGTTCAGGTCCATGCCCAACTCACAAGGAATTTGGCTTCTGCGGTCCTTCTGCGCAACCATTAAACCTGCCGGTTGCTCCGGCCTTAGCAGGTGCAGTGCACCAGAGTGTTCCTGATGCCATTAACATGGTAACCACGCCGACTATACTCCGCGACTGCTCCGAGTTCCGTGTTGTCATTGGTCCTCAATTTCCCTTGCAGTTGCAGCTCTCGTACTACTTTATTTGCTACCCGGATAACATTCGACGCCCTCTTGGGACNTTCCCTTGCAGTTGCAGCTCTCGTACTACTTTATTTGCTACCCGGATAACATTCGACGCCCTCTTGGGACAGCTGAACAAGCCTCCTAACAATTGTCTTAAGCGAACAAATGAATGGATGAACATGGCTAGAAAAGTGCAGGGAGCAATAGCCGAAGCATCTGTGTTCTTCAGGCCTAACCATATGATAGAAGTATTGAGAAAGTTCAAACATTTCTGGATGAGGCAAGCGCCCACGACAAACAACAAGAACATTGAGAGTTGACTGTGGCAGCATATAATCTCTTCACAGTGTCGGTATATAGACGCACAGACCACTGGGAACTAAAGTCGCATGAGGAGCGATTTCAGCTCCCAGTGGTATGTGCGTCAGCGAAACGAATTGTCTGTAAATAGTGTCCTCACAAATGATTTCAGAGCAATGGCATCTCCATCGGGGACAGTTTCTGGACTCTGGTTTGTGGAGTCCAATCGCATGTCTGCTTACAGCAGGTTGAGAGGCTACAGGCTAACGGCAGTAACAGTTATCAAGTCGTCCGTCTGAACTGCTACGGAGGCACATCCCAACGTATCCAAACAACTGCTACAGAGGCACATTCCAACGTATCCAAACCACATGCCCCAACTCGAAGCGCACCAACCAGCCATATAATGCATAGTTTTGCCCGAGCCGAACGCTTGTCGCTTGCTGCGGCTAGTAAGCAATCCCCCTGCGACTGGTCGCAGACCGTGAGCGGGAGATTATGAGAGATCATAAGCTACCCGAGAAGAGTTGGAAGCGCATTGTAGTCAACAGCAACTTCAAATACTCAATTCTCCCTACAGGCCAGAAGCACTTCGCAAATTGTTTGGCAACCGTATCTGCCTCTGTTTCGATGGGCATTTGGACAGCGTGGATCACTTCAACTAAAACTACTGCGTCGCTACAACCAAACAGGCCTGCCTGTGCTTGTTGTACAGTCCATTGTTCCGAATAAAAACGCACAGGTTATATGAAAGCCCCGGAACCAACCGCTCAGCGTAGGAACCGAGCAGTGGCCCAGAGCTGGCAAAAATGAAAAGCGACCTAGCTATTTGTTGGCGACAGCTACGGTCGACACAGGGCTGGCAAATACGAAAGTGTGAAAATCATATGGGATGCAGCACTGAAATTCACCTTAATTACACCTCGACTGGACGGTGACCGGCGGCGATGGTGACGCAGACTGCGCACCAGCGCCTTTATATACGGAAGCGACGACGCAAGTAGCGTCAATACGCAAATCAGCACGACAACAAGTGCAACGGGGGCTGTAACCACATCGCTCGCTTTGCTGTGATATACAGACGAGCTTAAGCAAAATATTCGTGAGATGGACACCTCTATAGCTATCTGGCTACCAGAGAGATGCCACTCTGAACACGGCATCCGAGCGCTCAGTCCCCATATGTCACTTATTCAGCAACCTCTCCAGAAAAGAGGTATGCGGTACACCGGTAATATTTATATGACNAAACAGCTCTTATGACGCGCTTACTGGCAGCTGGTTCACCCCGATTCTGTGAGTCAAAGACCAATCGAATATACTCCCGCCTTGATGCTAATAATCCGCTCCAACCTGCTCACATCCAGTGGGCACCCGAGAAAACCGACGCTTCCGCGCAGCTGCAAAAGTAGTCGCCAGCAGAACGGGTTGCATACGTGCACCTTTACCCATGTTGGCCACTTCCTGCCTTTTTGTCATCCTGTCTCCAAAGGTTCCACCGCGGCATCCTGAACTCTGAATGGGTTTGCTTGTTGCAAAACAGTGCCTGCTTCAGTGCGATCGTTTCCTCTTCGTTTGGTCGAATGCCCTGCTTCAGTAAGCCTATCGCTGAACTGAGTCGCGTCGCAAGATGTGCGAAGGGCTTGCAGCGCTTCGAAACGTAATGGGAAGGGGTCACCGTCACCTCTGATGGAATCGCGCTAGCAAGTTCCTTCCACCATGCAGAAGCATTCATCGCCGGCCCTAGAACTTGAACTGCGCAAAGCAGCAGCTCCAGCATTATGTATCTTCTACCCAAGATGGCCACAGCTTCAGCTGGGGTACTTTTTGCTACTGAGTCCTTATGGCAAAAATATAGATGACCTGCCAGCCGCTGAGCACTCCTAACAATATCGTTTGCTTCAAATAAAGTTAGCTTGTCTTTTGCCAAGCAGTTGTGCAAATTTCGCAGCACGACGCTAGGTACGTTAATATTTGACCTCCCTGAAAAGGCTTCGTTTGCCGAAAACTCTAACGCACTCAGAGCTATCTCCGTGTTCACCTCGGGAAGTTTATAAAAGGGATGATGGGACCGGAACGCTCTGGGGTCAGCAGGAGGTATTGAAAGGGGGCCATCTGCATGCTGATCGGTTCCTTCATCCACTGGAGTTTGCAGAGAAGTTGAAGACGAGGGGTTCTGCACTCCTGCNCATGCTGATCGGTTCCTTCATCCACTGGAGTTTGCAGAGAAGTTGAAGACGAGGGGTTCTGCACTCCTGCGGCAGCAGTGACCTGTTGATTTACGCTTGCGCTGCTCTGCCCCTCGGGCAAAAATGCACTAGAGAGTCCAGCGTAAGCACTGGGATTATATTCTCCAAACGTTGGCCCGATTGGCGATGTTACGTGGCTCTGAAAAACGTGGGGAACCTCCAGAGTATGTGGGTGATGGAATCTTCCGCCCTCAGAGGCTCCCTCTTGCCTAACATCTGCCTGCAGAGATACAAGATGGGTGCGGTCTGGGCTAGCCTGGATATTCATTTGCTGACTTGATGATACACCCCCAAAGTGTACTGGATTCGGCAATTCCATGGCTGTTGGTAAGCCTGGGACTACATGCTCATCGCTGGCTGCGAAAGAGCTACCTAGGCCCAGGTTCTGAAATTGGGAAGGCGCGCTCGTAGGCCATGGAGGTGCAGTGGATGTAGATCCCTCACTCGCCGTGGTGAACGGGCTACCACTGTAGGGTGGCAACACTGAAGAGCCCTGCCACAATTCGGAAGGCCCTTCAAGGGGCATTTGATGAGCTTCCTCAACAGAGTGCGGCCAACCCTGGTCATAATCTCCCTGCACAAGCGAAATCGGGGTAGGCTCGAAGAACTGTCCTCCCTCTGATTGCTGGAAACTTCCCCACTCTGCGGAGGATGGAACCGCTGGGATTGTCTGCTGGCTTTGCTGATAGGGTGTAAGCAATTGCCATGACGAATGCTGCTCCCACTGTCCCTCTGGCGGAACGGCTGGAGTTTGCGGGCCGACACTGATCTCCTCCTCCATATCCAAACACATCTCAATAATGGTTGAGAGGTCGAGGTCTTCCTCCGGTGCAGGCTCTCTACCTGCCAACCGTCGCGACAAATCACCCCGGCCTCCCAAGTCGTAGCAAAAGCGGAAGAACTTCAGCGTGACTGCCACAACTGCCAGCACGGATAACAGTCCAGCACATATTCGACACGTGCTGGAGGGATGCCGTCCAGCTCTCGCCGTTTTGGGATCCGCATACTTGCCCAAAGCGTTGCTGAGAGGGGATAAATGTCTGTCGAACGCGTGCGTACCGGGCGGAGGACCGGAAGCAACCTGCATAACTGAAGGCGGATGCATGATGAGAATCCTGCAGGCGATATGTTGGGCTTAATGGCTCTATCTCTAGTTTGAATAAGCAACTCGCACTCAAGGCAGCCGTCAACCAGGTACTGGATTGTGCCACTCGCCGGCGAGGAACTCACAGGAATGGAGGCAAGAAGTTGTAAATAGCCCATATAATACATCCAAAACTAACAAAACGCAGCAATTAGCGCATTTACAGCTGCGAGACGCCGCAGGCCTTGACAGGACCAAGACTGCTGGAGCTGGGGGTCAATGGTCGCTCTTGGCCAGAACCTGTAGGCAGTCATAGGATAGCTACAGGCTATACACTGCATAATTCACACATTTTCGGCATAGTTTTCACAGACAGAAACAACAAAAGATTGAAGTGGACAAAGCCAGCCCCATCGGGGGTCTCCAAGCTGAGTGAGGTCAGCTTTCTGGAGACACAATCGACCATTGGTCGCCCATGTGCTGGCGGGCTGGGGGCGATTGCCGTCATTCAACTCCCCAAACGTATTTA
>NW_013568883.1:4196-6126 GCF_000499745.2 Eimeria mitis | reverse complement strand
CAATTCGTGGGGTGTGAACGACAACTTGTTGCCTCAGGATCGTACTGCTGGGTCGAACAGCGCTCGTAACATTCGCCTGTATGAAATCGATATTTCTCCTCTACGCAGTACTATACACACACACGGGAAGTCTAAAATAGTGAAAAGCAGGACATTTGCCTCTGACGCTGAATGCTAGAATTCCCATTGTTAATAGCTGATCATGAAAGTACATTTTTCCGTCATTGCTTCAAAGCTCGGAATGCGTTCGGCTGCCAGCCAGCCAACGATTGCTGCACCTTGTAGCAGAAAACCTGCGAAGGAAAGCTTGGAAGTTCCCACTGCAAGTGCTGTGCATATAACCAGGGATTGCGCATAGAAGCTGTGCAGAACAGGCTCATTTCATCTACGCGTTGCGCCCCTACGCTCGCTTTGGGGCCGACGAGTACTTAGCTTCGGGTTAGCGTTACCGAACAGAGTAATTGTACGCTTTTGGTTTTCTTGCACCGATATGCGTATGCAACACTGCACTGCAGGGAGTGCGGACGTCCAGACGAGCTACACGACAGCATAAGATTCACTTCACGACGTCACTAATAAGTGCAGAACTCCTAATTGTATTTATGTTGAGCATCTGGATGGAAATAGTGCATTTTGAACTCGTAAAGGCTAGCATGCGTTGTGTTTAGAACAAAACGCAGAAGATGTAGAAGTTTTAACTGTGTATCCTGTGTGAAGGTCGGGCAGGAATTTGTGCATTTAGAGCATTTGTAATCTTAACCAGTTTAATTCTCACGGTGGAAGGACGGTCACGTGGAAAACTGAAGGCACGTGCAGAAGCCCATACGAATTTATATCTGCTACACCTAAACAGGCACTCCGATGGCAGTTTTTGCGCAACTAAGCTTGCAGGCTAATGGATAGACATGGCCTACAAGACCAAGACACCAGCTGCATTCATCTTGAGGATATACAAGGGTAACCTGCATAGGATTTCTCCCCCGTGGAAATTTCTTATGTGGCATGCTTCTCGAAGTATAGTAGTGGGTTAGTCAGTCGCGCTACAGCATATGAGCCAAAGGCTTGTCTCTGGCTGGGCAGGTAAGCCTCAGATACCCCTAAAGCTGCCTTAGGAGGTTTCGTCTGGCAGCCAGGGAGAGAGAGCAGTTGCTGCCTGACAAGCCTGAAAGCTTCTTGTTGACTCAACATCTAAAACATACTTCAAACATTCAGTTCTCTCAACCGGGCAGAAGAACCTTGCAAAACTGCTCGGCAAAGAGATCTACTTGCGCGTGGACGATCCATATCTACACCTCACGGACCACTTCAACTAGGCAGTTGTCTGCCACCACAAACAAGCAGACTTGCTGAGTTCGTTAAGTATCGTTACTTTTAAAACCGAAATGAATGCGTTGGAAACAAAGATACCGGAGAAGCTTCCGGCCACTGTTATAGAAAAGTGCAAAGTTGCTGCGAGAAGCCACAGCAGCTTGTCCTGTAGATGGCACTTTGGCGAGTAGGTAATTGATGGACTGCAATGTATGCTGCATAAGCCGCTGATTCCGCCAAACCTGCTAAGGGCAGCATCATTGAAGCACAAGCGGCTCCTTCCTGTGCGCAACCGTAACATATCCACTCACAATTCGACTCCGCAGCAGCCCACAGCAGAATGAATCAACAAAGATGATGCCTGGTATAGCGTGCTCCCTAGTCTATGGCTGTTAAGGCTTCGGTAAGATGTTGCAGGTCCGGTCATTCCATATGTACTCTGGCACCATTTCCTCCTGTTAACACTCCAATCGGGTTTGGGCGCCTGCACGGCCCGAGCAGGCCCGGCCACTGGCCTCATGACAGCAATGCTTCTTTGCACACTTAACCATTCTGGCCACCTCCTGCATTCATGTCATCATCTCGCCACGGGTCGTAAAAGGGACGCTTGAATTCTGGATGG
>NW_013568883.1:0-4072 GCF_000499745.2 Eimeria mitis | reverse complement strand
TCTGGAACGCACACATGGGTATACGCTTGGGAACAAAACCACGCGAGATGGAACCACCTTAACGAGATCTGTCCACCAACCAGTAGCACGTATCGCGGGCTGCAAAACCTGTGTAGCGCAGAATAGTGCATCAAGCATCAAATAACGGCGCCCCAAGGCCCCCACAGCATCAGACGGTGCTAGCCGTTCAACACTTGTCCTCTGGAAATGGAAAATATGGCTTATCATCCCTTCAACGATACGGATGAGCCCGTTTGCTTGCGATTCATCGAGTGTTTCCTTTGCCAACGCTGAATGCATGTAATGCAAAAGCATATCACATACTCGCAGACTTTTGTTTAGCTTAAATGCATTCTCCCTAGAAAAAGTTACCAGACTCACGCCTGGCTCCAGGGTTGGGAGCCTGTAGAAAGGATGACTGACAACAAAAGCTTCCGGTGGCTCTTCTGGTTGTGAAAGGGAGTATCCAGGGAACCCTCCAGAGGGATCAGCCGTAGTCTGACCCGCACAAGCCGAATATGAACATTGGATATTTTGTGGAGTGTCGGGTGAGGACTGGTGTCCAGGATCCGAAGCTGAAACGCCCACATCCCGAGTTCCCTGTGTCCACGAGGATACAACGGATGGCCAAGTCACCACAGCGCTTGGACCCGGGTTGGTTGCAGATGGAAACCATTGCAGCTGCCCTCTTTGAATCGCTTTCCGAGCTGCCACTGCATAGCCCGCTCCAGACTGTTGACCCGACAGAAATCTAGACTCAGGAAGCACCATCGGCGATGCCGCCGGCCCACTCATCCCACTGGTGAACTTATTTGCTTCCTGTATTGATGCAACATCCACCTTCTGCCTCTTACGAAAGCGGTCTGGAGTCGGTACACCTGTGGTCTCCACTTGCTCGAAGTGCCTTTTCTGTGCTCCAACTGCCTGACTGGGCGAACGCAGCAGGCTTGATTCAGGCGAGTTGCGTGGGAACAGAGGTTGTTGTAGATGCATCGATGAACTTTCAGGCACTGCTACCTCCAAGCTCTCGATATAGGACCCTATGCCGTGGGGTGAATGTGACAAGGGCCCTGCAGAAAAGCCTGGTGAAAAACCGTACTGAGGGGACGAAGATGCGCTGTTGACCGCAGTAAATATAGGGGATATGCCGCCATCAGATGCAGTAGGTGGGGAATCATCACTACTCAATTGTTGCATGGAAAACTGCCCAGTGGATGTTGACGGCCCCNTGCAGTAGGTGGGGAATCATCACTACTCAATTGTTGCATGGAAAACTGCCCAGTGGATGTTGACGGCCCCTCAGCGTGAGGGCTAGGGAACCCCAAACCACCATATGCGTCATATGCGTCTATCGGTGAGTCAGCATAGCCGTGTGTATGAGGTTCTGGGTGAAACGATGGGACTGGTGGAGAGGAATAGGGTGCAGGTGCTTCCTGAATCCACATATATTGATTTACTGAGGTTTCCACTGGGCCTGGCGCATGGTTGGGTGAAGGCTGCGCCTCCAGATGGCCAGCTGGTCCCACCTGCGGATGAGGTTGTGGGGAGAGCGAAGTGTTACTATTCTCTTCCTCCATGTCCAGACACATGTCAATAATGGCCGAAAGCACGGG
Source organism: Eimeria mitis (assembly GCF_000499745.2). Lineage (NCBI taxonomy): Eukaryota > Apicomplexa > Conoidasida > Eucoccidiorida > Eimeriidae > Eimeria > Eimeria mitis. The sequence goes on along the minus strand of NW_013568883.1, from coordinate 2,459 downwards.
GTCGTCATCTGGTGGAACCCTTCTACCTGCGAGTCGTCGCTGCATGTGGCCATGTCTGGCCCGCTCGTAGCAGACGCGGAAGTAGTATAGGGTGATGGCCGCGACTGCCACCACAGAAAGAAGTGCAGCACATAATTGCCGTGGAGACCTACGAACCGAGCCCCGGCGCCACCTCAAGGATCGGGTTGTCGACCTCGGGGGTTCACCGAGGACAGATGCTGGAGTACCCTGCCCGCAGGGTCCATGGGACAGGGCAACGGGGGAGTCTTTGACGTCAAGTGGATCCTGCATGGGTGCGCGCCTTGCCAGAAATCCCTCCAGTCACATCCCTCTAAACGGGCAATATCTAAGGAAAAAACTGGAGTAGGAAACGTGGACACGGCGTTCATGTACTCGCTCTTCCAGGGGCATTTCGATTCAGCATTTACTGATGGTCTTCGCCACTTACGACTCGTGTTGATGCAATTCAAAGTAGTGCTTGGTGCAGGCGAGAAACCAATAAACTCTGGCAGATCCTTTACTGCCTAAATTTCACCTCGCCGAAAGATAAGAAGTGGCAAGGCCAGAATCCTGTATCGAGCCTCAACAGCTCGTGTTCACTTAGTGGGAAGGCTGGAGTTGTGGCGGGGAGAAAACGCTACATTGAAGTGGGTGACAGAAGCTATTAAAATCAAAATCCCCGTTTTAATTTGAGCACGAAGCACGTGTCCTTCCACGGCCGGTTCGCAACGTGGGCCTGGTCCGCGAGGGCCATAACTTTGCTGGCCACTCGCAGTTTTTTATTGCCGAATATTCTGGCAAACCCAGTGACACGACTTCGGGCGTTCTTTTTCCGCAAAAAGTCACACAATCGCCCGTCTTTCCCTTGAACAAGCCACAAGGAGTCCGTGTGACAGATCGATGAATCTGCTGCACGCCAACACAATCACAGCCCTATAAATAGCTGAAGGTGTATTTCAGCTTATAAAACCCACGACAGAGTTCCGTAGCTCCGGTAAGAAGCTGTTCTTAATACGGCTCTGTTCACAGGAGGCACTTTGGTCTCGTTGGCGTGGAAGCGTCTCCCCCAGCAATCCCGTCAAAGACAAAACTCTGTCTGCTGCATCTTAGCGAAGCGAGAATAAAACACTCAAAAGCGGACAGCTTTATTGAGCAGATTATTGTATAACTGCTCGTTCCCCCGACAAGAAACTAAGAACCAACGTGCCCCCGATGCGCCCCGCAGCCCATACCCACAAATGGCATCAACTGCGTAAAAGGCAGCTGCATCCCATCCATATAATCATTAAACACAATCAGAATATCTCAACGTTTCTGTTTTTACCGACAGGAAACCTCCCTGGATCGCCCTAAGTGACGACCGTTAGGTCAAATGAGACAGCCGTGTATACGGCTAGCATCCGCTGGNCCCTGGATCGCCCTAAGTGACGACCGTTAGGTCAAATGAGACAGCCGTGTATACGGCTAGCATCCGCTGGCCTGAAGGTCAGAGGCACGCACGAATCCGTGCGGCTGCTTCGTTAAACAGACCCTAAACACAAAGTTCTAATCAAGCGGACAAATTAGTGAATTCATATAAAGGCTACCTTTCATAGTACAATACACTGGAAAGAGTTGGGTAGGCGCAAAAGTGTAACGAGAGAGAGTAGAGCGTGTTATGTGCATAACGGGTTGTCTGAAGTTGGCTTGTAGCACGGCCTTTCTGAAGTTGGAGTGTCGCATGGCTTGTCTGAAGTTAGTAAGTGTACCTCTACATGCGTGCACGCTGGCTATTAACGGCTAAGGAAGTGTTTAACACTTCTCCTGGCTTTGCATGGAAGCGCCGTTGCACTGCAGCAATCGCTCCAGCGATATGCCTTGGAACTCGTGTCATGCGGGCGGTTCCCTTCCTGCCCCAGGCCCTCGACCTAGCGGGGGCCGGCCGCCTTGGGAGTGGATAGGGGGTCGCCTGCTCTTTAGAATTTTTGTCCGTATTGCTTGCGACCGTGCTCGAGTTAGATCGAGGACACTTGTTACGACCCCGTCGGTTGCTCACTTTTCTGAATGCTATATGGAGAGGTCAGGTGAAGCCTCATGATTCTTCCCTTTTTACTCCAACCTGTTCCGTGGTGTCCCCTGCCGCCTCTGCCATTCCCCCCTCCTCAACCAGAAAGCAGACCCCACTGAGCAGTAGTCTATCGTGAAATCGACACTAAAAAGGAAGCCTAATGTAAGTCCCAAACTAAAGATCTGTCGAGCATCGCGGTAAATGCTAGAAGAACCTCTACCTAAGAAGGTTGGCTTCAAGGTGAGTGGAGGACCACATACAGTGCTCAAATGCTTCGTGGATCAAAGACATGCTACAGCAGCTCTACCTTTGCACTGAACACAGTCAGGGACGTGCCTCTACACAGCATAGACGCTAGCGGCGCCAGCTTCAAGAAACAGAACAAGGCTCCGTACAAATGCAAAAACCCTCA
>NW_013568882.1:438-785 GCF_000499745.2 Eimeria mitis | reverse complement strand
ACTGCTGCATATGCTTAAAGATGATAGAGTGGCTCAGCATGTACCTACACTACACCCACGTAAGGGTTTACGGTTTAGGGTTTAGGGTTTAGGGTTTAGGGTTTAGGGTTTAGGGTTTAGGGTTTGTGGCTGCAGACTCCGAGGAGCTGATAGTGGGTAAGATTCGTTTCAAGACATTTGATCTAGGGGGCCACGAAACAGGTAAACCCTAAACCCTAAACCCTAAACCCTAAACCCTCGACTCTAAACCCTAGACCGTAAACCCTCCTGTTGTAGCTTTTTGTTTTTTGTTTGTGTATTTCTGTACTCTAAACTCTAGCACGAACAAAACAAGGGTTTATATGGCC
>NW_013568882.1:0-338 GCF_000499745.2 Eimeria mitis | reverse complement strand
CACGAAACAGGTAAACCCTAAACCCTAAACCCTAAACCCTAAACCCTCGACTCTAAACCCTAGACCGTAACCCCTCAGGTTGTGGCTTTTTGTTTTTTGTTTGTGTATTTCTGTACTTTAAACCCTAGCACGAACAAAACAAGGGTTTAGGGTTTAGGGTTTAGGGTTTAGAGTTTAGGGTTTGTGTGCATCAAGGAGAATATGGCGAGATTACTTCGCTGCTGTGTATTTCTGTACTCCAAACCCTAGCACGAATAAAACAAGGGTTTAGGGTTTAGGGTTTAGGGTTTAGGGTTTAGGGTTTAGGGTTTGTGTGCAGCAAGAAGAATATGGAGAGA
>NW_013568881.1:552-695 GCF_000499745.2 Eimeria mitis | reverse complement strand
TGCGGCCGCGGCAGGCACCGCTGGGATAACTGGAGGCATGCTGAACTAATGCCTGATTTTTGCAGGACACACCCAAATGCATGCCACAAACCGTTAGGATGCTGCGCATGTTTCCCCAAACTAAGTGAACATACTACATGCAG
>NW_013568881.1:0-370 GCF_000499745.2 Eimeria mitis | reverse complement strand
ATATATATATATATATATATATATATATATATATATATATATATATATATATATATATATATATATCAGCTGAAGCTCAGGTCCCTCAATTATGCCCTTCTATAGGCGACATGCACGGTGCACAACACAGACAACAGGAATAACAGCATGATGTGCCAAGCATCAAGGGACTAAAATTTCAACCCGCCCACTGGCGCCATCACACCATCACCCCCCCTACACCTACACCTAGCGCTAAGCCCCTTGCAGATGGACAACTAAATTCCCTGCCCACTACCTAGCACACAATTGGCTAGCACACCAAACAATGCAATGAGGCCTGGCCTGATGTAGCACAAACTGAAGAACGTCGTCCTCTGCTCACTGAAGC
>NW_013568880.1:453-695 GCF_000499745.2 Eimeria mitis | reverse complement strand
TATATGTATTTATATTTATTTATATATAATTGAGGAGAGGTATGGCGTGAAGTATAAACAAAAGACAAAGACAAACAAATAAATAATAAAATAAAAACAAATAAATAAATAAAAACAAACAAAGAATAAAACAAAAACAAATAAAAACAAATAAATAAAAACAAATAAATAAATAAATAAAAACAAAAAAAATAAATAAATAAAACAAAAACAAAAATTAATTAAAAAAAAAATAAAAATGG
>NW_013568880.1:0-247 GCF_000499745.2 Eimeria mitis | reverse complement strand
CTGCTGCAGCAGCAGCAGCAGCTGCTGCTGCTGCTGCAGCGGCAGCAGCTGCTGCTGCTGCTGCTGCTGTGCCCACATGGCACGCCGGTCGTTTCTTACTAGCAGCAGCAACTGCAGCAGCTGCTGCAGCAGCAACTGCAGCACCAACTGCAGCAGCAGCAACTGCAGCAGCAACTCCAGCAGCAGCTGCAGCAGCAGCAGCAGCAGCAGCAGCAGCAGCAGCAGCAGCAGCAGCAGCAGCAGCAGC
>NW_013568879.1:9839-11516 GCF_000499745.2 Eimeria mitis | reverse complement strand
CTGCTGCTGCTGCTGCTGCTGCTGCTGTTATTGCTGCTCATATTGGCGGCCGACCCTGCTGCGGCCCTAAAGTCTCTGCAGCAGCTGCTGCTGCTGCTGTTGCTGCAGCAGCTGCTGCTGCTGTTGCTGCAGCTGCTGCTGCTGCTGTTGATGCAGCTGCTGTTGATGCAGCTGCTGCTGCTGTTGCTGCAGCTGCTCCTGTGCTTTTGCTACAGCTGTTGCTGTCGCTGCAGTTGTTGCTGCTGCTGTTGCTGCTGCTGTTGCTGCTATTGCTGCTGATCTTATTTGCCGCTGGCGCGGCTCTGAAATTTCTGCAGCAGCAGCAGCTGCTGCTGCTGCTGCTGCTGCTGCAGCTCCTACTCTTGCTGCAGCTGTTGTTGCAGCGTTACTGCTGCTGCTGCTGCTGCTGATGCTGCTGCTGCTGCTGATATTGCTGCTGATGTTGGTGGCCGACCCTGGTGCGGCCCTAAATTATATGCAGCATCTGCTGCTGCTGCTGCAGCTGTTGCTGCTGCAGCAGCAGCAGCTGCTGCTGCTGTTGCAGCAGCTGCTGCTGCTGCTGTTGCTGCTGCTGCTGCTGCTGCTATTGCTACTGATATTCATAGCCACTCATCATGTGGTTTTAAAGTCTCTGCAGCAACTTTTGCTGCTGCTGCTGCTGCTGCTGCTGTTGCTGCAACAGCTGCTGCTGCTGTTGCTGCAGCAGCTGCTGCTGCTGTTGCAGCTTCTGTTCCGGCTGCTGCTGCTGCTGCTGTTGCTGCTGCTATTGCTGCTGCTGTTGCAGCTGCTGTTGCAGCTGCTGCTGCTGCTGCTGTTGATGTCCCTTCTTAATGCGCCCCTAAAACTCGTCGCAGCAGCTGTTGCTGCTGCTGTTTCTGTTGCTGCTGCTGCTGCTGCTGCTGCTGTTGCTGCTGCAGGGGTCTTTTGCTGCTGATCACTTTGCAGCAGCAGCAGCAGCAGCAGCAACAGCACCCGCTGCAGCAGCAGGAGAGGCGCTGCACTTCTCTTTTCTTTTTTTTTGTTTGTTGTCTTTTGTGTATATACAACAAAAAAAAACAAAAGTAAATAAATACATGCATAGTATTCGTCCTGCTGCTGCTGCTGCTGAGGGTGTTGCTGCTGCTGCTGCAGTTGCTGCTAGACGCGCAACTGCGTTTTGCTGCTGCTGCTGCTGCTGCTGCTGCAGGTATCTCAGCTGTTGCTGCTGATGCAACAGCATTACTTGCTGTTGCTGCTCCATTTGCTGCTGCTGCTGCAATTGCTGCTGCTGCTGCTGCTGCTGCTGCAGTTTCTGCTGCTGCGGTTGCTGCTGTTTCTCCCGTTGCTGCTGCTGCTGCAGCATTTGCTCTTTCTGCTGCCGGGTGTATACAAAGCCTGCAAAACCCTAAACCCTAAACCCTAAACCCTAAACCCTAAACCCTAATTTAGGGTTTAAGGAGACATATGATGGTGTTCAGGTATAGATAGGCGTGCTGGGTATGTACAGCTAGCTAGTATAGAGGCCCCCAACAGAATAAATAAACAACCAAAAATAAAAACAAAAATTTCGTTTTTTTTTAATTCTTTATATAAACAAATACCCCATAAACCTGAAAATAACACCGCTCCTTGTTTTGTTGGATATGCAACCTAAAAAAAAAAAAAAAAAAAAAAAAAAAAAAAAAAAAAAAAAAAAAA
>NW_013568879.1:9576-9784 GCF_000499745.2 Eimeria mitis | reverse complement strand
TTTTTTATATTCCTTATAATATATCAATCTGAAGAGGAGATATATCTCCATAGATACACACAAAAAAAAAAATATAATAATAAAGTAAATAAAGAATAAAAAAAGAAAAAAAAATACATATATATATATATATATATATGTATATATATATGTATATATATATATATATATATATATATAAAATAATAAATGTATTAGAGTATCTAAA
>NW_013568879.1:9246-9404 GCF_000499745.2 Eimeria mitis | reverse complement strand
ATAAAAACAAAAAAAATAAATTAAACAAATAAAAATAAACTAAATAAATAAATTAATATTAATTATATAAATACATAAATAGATGTATAAATGCATATATATATATATATATATATATATATATATATATATATATATATATATATATATATATATAT
>NW_013568879.1:2271-9132 GCF_000499745.2 Eimeria mitis | reverse complement strand
CTGTGAATACTGGATATTAACGCTGTTGTTGCTGCTTGTTGTTTGCTGCTTTCTCAGTGCCATTGAGAGCAATGCTGGATGAAGTCCGCACGAAGCTCCTCGAGCTCCGAACGCAGAAGCGGGAGGAGAGTCAGAAGTACAAGGAGCTGCTGGAGAGGCGGTGCGTGGCTAGAATATTTAACATTTGTTTCCTTCTTTTTGCTTATTTAATATAAATAAATCTTTTTCTCGGGTTTAATGAGGTTTTATTTTGCCTGGGGTTTGCATTGCTTCAGACAGAGAGCGACGGCGCCGGGTCGTGAAATGATTGAAGAGAGAGAACGGCTATCGGCAGAGATGAGCAAACATTTTGCAAATGTACGTCTCCAGTATTCTATACATTCCCTTTATTATATATGTAATATATATATATATATATATATATATATATATATATATATATATATATATATATATATATATATGTATATTTCTATATATTTATATGCACGCATTCTTATGTTCTGTTGAACTGGATCGTTTCCGTGTGCATCAGTATATTTGATGAATGTGCATTTAGAAAGACCTTTACATCCACTTCAGTTTTTTTGTGTGTTTTTTCTTCTCAGCGCCGCGAGATTCAAGCTGAATTGACGCGCGAGGTAATGCAATACTCAGAGTTTTGTTAAAAAAAATTTTGTTACAAAGTCGAACATCTACAGGAACAGAGCTTCCTAGGAGCATTCAGTTCACCTGCAGCGTAGCGTAAGCTTATGTCTAGAGTTGTATACTGATGTTGCTGTTTTTTTATTCGCAGATGCAGAAGCATCAGGCTTATATGCAGCAAGTGAAGCGCGAGCGGGGTCTCAAGGTAAGAAGAAACTCTTTGGGAATTTCATGGGGACTGACATGGCAGCACCTAGTATGCAGCAACAGCAGCGTGAACACCCACTGCTGCTGCTGCGGTTGCGGGAGTGGTTGTCGCTGCGGTTGCTGCTGCAGATACAGCGTAGCTGTTGCTGTTGTTTGTGAGCTATACGCAACCTGATTGTTTCGTGTACAGCAGGGATAAGCTTAATACCATCCGCCGTGTGAAAACATTTCGCAGATGAGAGAGGAGCGCGAGAGACGCAACCTGGAGAACGAACGTTTTCAGCTCCAGCGTGATTTGGAACGGGTGGAGTCTGAGCTGCCGTACGAGGCAGAATGCTTGCTGCTGAATCAGACAATTCAGTACTTGCAGAAGATCATTGAGGAGCCGGCATCCAATGGCGTTGAGAAGGAGCAGACAGAGCCGGCGGTGGACGAGAGTGTAAGTGCCGAAAGTTTTAGAGTTTTATATTTTTATTGTAATGCTTTGGGGGAGTTGAAATGCGGCAATGTGGTGTCTCGGTTGCTCCTCTGTGCGTGCATCTTTATGCAGCTTGCGGGTGCTCTTCTACCCAAGAGCCAGCGCAAGGAGGTCTTCTTCTACGCCCCTAAGCAAAAGGGGAAACATGGAAAGGACCATGAGAAGAAGAAGGAAAAACCCAAGACACTGAAGTATGATGTGGGCACCCTGGCCTACTTCGAGCAATGCGGAGTAAGCGGAATCTTCGTTTCTGAAACGTCTCTCTGTTGACAGTGCAGTTTTTCTTTAGTGCTAAGAATAATAAAAGTTGCATCGCATGCGCTTTCTGATATTCCTTTGCTTGCGATCAGCTGACGGCGCCAGTCTTGATCGAAGATGTACCCGTGTGCTTGGAGAAACTTAGAGCGAAGCTGCAGAACTACAAAGAGTTGCAGCAAGAGAGCGCTCAGAAGGTGAGTTCCTCATCGTTCCCAGAGCTATCACATCCTCTGGTTTGTTATATTGCATTCGTCGTGTTTATATTTACGGTTTAGTGCTTAGGTTTTAGGGTTGTGTATTGGCTACATGCGTTTCCTTTGAATCTGCTATTTTGCTTGGTTTGGATCAGGTTGATGAACGCAAGGCGGAAATCATGACAAAGATTCAGGCAGTGGATGAGAAGATAGCGAACCTCGTGAAGAAGGAAAAGTTGCAGGATGATCGAGACGGTGAAACTGCTGAAGATGGATCTCCCACAGCGGAGGAAGCCGATGATGAATGAACAGATACTGCTGGCACATATCTATCAGACTTAGCCATTGTGCCGAGTCATAGAGCCATGAAATCTCAAAGTTTCTTTTCTAGATGGATCCTAACGCCGCTAGATGCCTACCAAATGAGGCAGCTACTCGGGCTTCTGGGTTATCACTCTTCGGTGCAGACGCCGGAGACTTTTGGTGGACTAATATCTTTCCCTTCAACTGTTTGCGCCCCAGTGCGTGGTTGCAGCTCGCGTCAACTTCTTTTCTTTTGGCTCGGGGGCAACGAAAAAAGCCAACTCAATGCGAACTACCTTTTGATGCATGCCTATTCGTTTCGAGGCGCTACGTGACAGCCACTTCGGAACTTGAAATCCGTCGTTACTTTAACCCAAATTTGGGTTTTTAGGTTTGGGTTTTTAGTTGTTCGCCAGGTTGCTCACTATTTGCCGCTCAGGGGATACGAGCTTTTTCCAGTGTTAGAGCTCCCCACGCTACCGTTGTCTCAGAGCGGGCCCAACGACACCGCATATGGGGTTTCTTGTAACATCTCTTACGGTGCCGTGAGCTGGCTGTGGTGTGGGTGAATAGAGCGAACAGGCGCATAGTGGAGATGCGAGTGTTTGGAACACTCTTTTATTTGCTTTCGAGGTAGCTTACTTGCTCCTATGTTAAGCAGATAAACAATGATTTCCGGGTCTTTCAGGTGATATCTGCAATTCCTGTGGCTGTAGCCGGGGAAGTTGAAATGGCGTGTGACCAGCTTGCCTTGGGGCATAACACCACTTGAATTTTGCTGTTAAATAGGAGGTTCTGTCTTTATTCGTCCGTATTAATGTTAATTTCGTTTTGTTTGCGTAGATTATTTTTCGTGGGGAAGCATTTGCTGTCGTTAACCCAAGAGCGTTCTCACGCAAGGCTGTATGAATGCAAAGAAAATGGGGCTCAATGAAATTATGCTATTTCCTGTTGCTTTTCTCTGCCAGCATTAGCCTTTAGATCAATAAAGTTACATTGAATGCAACATTAACAATTTGGTTTAGCTAATTTGTACTTTACGAATGAGACAAGATTCAAAAGATCCGGTGACCCGGAATCGAACCAGGGACCAACAGATAGCCGCAGCATCTACAGTCTGCCGCTCTACCAACTGAGCTATCACCGGTGATGAAAAAGCCGTCGAAGCAGAACGTAATTGAGCAAAATATAAATTTGGAGTTTCATTGACTGTTCTACCTGCAATATCTACAAAAACTTGAGTGTTTATGATTTGAATTAGCTCTATATTGCGGCCGTTTCACCCCAGCCCTGAGAAGAGGCATTGTGAGCAGAGGCGTCGTTTCGAGCCATCCGTGTGCCAGACTGACGGCTCTGAACACGGGGAAGCAACTATGTGAAATTGTTCTGAAAAGATCATTCTTTATTCGTGATTTAACAAAGGAAAAGGGATAATCTCAGTAGATTTCCAGCTCTTCTAGCCTGTTCATGTGTGTGTCTCGTCGGCAACATTGTCTCGGAGCTTGACCGGCACCTTAGCTGGCTTGAGGACGAATACTCTCCACTTTTCTTGACTCTCTGAATTAAACGGTAAGCTTACCATTGTTTTCATCTTTATAGTCAAAAGAACTTGCTCTCAGCACTTCTCAGCACTTCTTAGTGGAGGTCTTGCGACCTCGTCGGTGTGCGGGTCCCCCCGCCTTGTATGAATGTATCATCTAGGGATGAATAGCTTCACTGCAAACTGATGCTGGTGTGAGGCTGCTTTGAGTTTTCATTATACTTGCAGCTGTTTTGGAGGAAATCACGAGCCCAATGCTCTGAACGAATCCTGCACGACGGATGCCCGCCCCGCGCGCCTTCTTCTTGCCTGCGGGTAGTACATCCATCACCCAACTATAATCAGAAAAATGACTGCAAATAACCACCCAATGCAAAACGGAGTTGGCTCCTCCCTTGCGGCGGAGGCGGAAGAGGTTTATCGTCAACGACAACAGGTCGAAGAAAGAATGGAGGCGCTTGCCAGTTTCTTAACATCTGACGGTAAGAAACTCCCGGGATTTTCTTGCTTTCCTGAGTCCCTTAATCTCATACAGTCTGTATGCAATGAATGGAGTTGTTTTCAAGATATATGATGCATGCAGCGTCAGCACAGACAGCATAGAGTGGGTGGAATCATAGGAAATGGATGCATATACTGAATGCCTCGTGTTGTTTGTATTTTGAATATCTTTGTTTCAGGTATGCCCGGCCTCGATGGCCCGCTGGTAGACGAAGAAGGTTTCCCCAGAGCAGATATTGATGTGCATGCAGTGCGGGATGCTCGTCATCGGCTTGCTTGCCTGAAGACGGACTATCGTGAGTTGCAGCGACGGCTAGAAGATATTCTTCTGCGTATCCATGAGAATACAGCTACAAGAAATGCTGAAACTGATCAACAAAATATGAATTCAAACTTTCATCACCAAACAAATGGAATAACAAATCACAGAGAAAATGCAGTACCAATTCAAGAAGAGGAAGAACCTCCTCAGCTACTTGAAGGTAAGAGCCAAATTTTTCCCTTTACGTTCCTGATCTTGCTTTGTTCATCACCAGAAAGACCTTAATACACAAGTAATCTATAATAGATATATGTATATGTATTTATATTTTTCATCTCCTTTTGATTGTTGTGTACGTATGCGTTGCAGAAGAGGGTCCAGCATTCGCTGAGGTGGACGTTGTGCATCCCGGTAGTCCCAGCAGTACAGCTGGTATCGTTGTTGGTGATCGAGTTTTGCGTTTGGGTTCATTGCATTTGACGCCAAGTATTCGTCAGTATGAGGGAAACAGTGAAGGGGGGGGGGGTAGTAACGGCGCCTCTACATGTTCAAGCTCGCACACTAGGCCTCTATCAGTGCAGCAGATATTTCAATCGTTGCCTGGAGAAGTTGCACAACATGAAAATTCTCGTATTCCCGTTATAGTTCAACGCGGATGCCGTATTCTTTCTCTATGGCTTGTACCGAGGCGGTGGGAGGGTAGGGGTCTTCTAGGGTGTCATCTGAAACCTCTATAGATGAACCAATGAATGCTCTTATTCCTCAGCGTAAAATATTATAAATAAAAATTTATATGAAATTTATTCATACTTCGTTTCTTTATATCTTCATTTCGGGATATTTTAACTGCGGCAGAGGTGAAACTCAACCCGCCATTCAATACGCAGCAAGCAGTAGATCCTTGCTGTGCCTTTCAAGCAGAACAAACAACAAACGCAATTTAAGTGGTGATAGAAATATATCAATTATATTCACCCTTTTTCTTATTTAAGTCGATTTAAATGTTACGAACATAACATATATGGGCTGTGACTAAACCCGGTGCTTTAGAGTCTAGGGTTTAGGGTTTAGGGTTTAGGGTTTAGGGATTAGATAAGAGGACCTTTGTTGAGGAAAGGAAAGTACATACACAAGAAGGTATTCAGGTTCAAGCAGCTGTGATCTGTATAAGCAGAGCACTGCAACTTTTTTGTGTGTACTTTCTACTGCTGGGGTGTATGCAATAAATACTCTACCTATAAACACCATAGCTGCTTGAACATGAATATTTTTTGCTGCATTGCTCTATGGAAACGATCTATTCAGAAAAAAAAATGAAAGTGAAGGTGTTTAGATGCATACAGCCGGATAAACGGAATACATACACCCCAAGTTGAACTCAAGAAACGGATGCATGCAGAATTTCTTTTTCTTTGATTGGCTGCCATTAGAAAAACGCAAAAAACAGCGATGCAAGCAGACAGCTAAAACGCATGCACTCAAGCTCATCTACTTACTCTTGTTATGTAGCCGCCCGCGTCATGCATGCACCGTTTGTTGAAGTAATAATAACTAGCTAGCTGGTTGTAACTGTAGCTAGCTAGATTCAAGCAATCGCAGCTAGCTAGCAATTTCAGCTAGCTATGCTAAAGGGGTGTTGGCTAGCTGGAGGCAGCCACAGGGGGCCTGGGGGGCGTCACCTGGATTGAGGGAAGGCAAAGCAGTATTACTCAGGAGAGCAGGCAAGCAGGGGAAATATATATATATATATATATATATATATATATATATATATATATATATATATATATATATATATATATATGTAGATAAATCTATATATGATACATAGATAGATAGATAGAAACATAGATAGATAGACAGAGATAGAGAGTGGTATATATGACACTTAGATAGATCGATAGACAGAGAGTGTGGTATCTATGATACATAGTTAGATAGATATAGAGAGAGGTATATATGATACATATATATATATATATATATATATATATATATATATATATATATATATACAGAGACAGAGAGAGAGAGGTATTTGCTGTAAGAAATATCTAATACGATGCAACTTTTGTTAACATTGCATATCTGGTTCAGCAGCGGGAAGAAATTGGCGTTTCTGCACGGAGACAGCAGCTCCTGAATTAAGTACCTCTATATATACATCTCTATAGAAATATATATCTATAAGGTTATATATATATATATATATATATATATGTATAGATATGTATATATATATAGGTATATGGTGCAATGCAGCCAATAAGGCGGGGTGTTAGAGTTGCATTACAGCAGCTGCCGATACAGCATAAACTGTGAATACAACACAAGAACTTTTTCTTTACTTTACATTTATATATTTATATTTATTGGTGAATTGTTGTTTTTCCTGCTTTCGTTCAGTACACAAACAGCTACAAATATATACACATATGTACATAATATATATATATATATATATATATATATA
>NW_013568879.1:820-2220 GCF_000499745.2 Eimeria mitis | reverse complement strand
TATATATATGTCTATATATATATATATATATATATATACATATGAGAGAGATGCATATGTATATATACACACCGGCTTCATTCGCCGCCTGAAGTATCCTGAGATTTAGGAGTTGTGTTGAGGAAGCAACAGCAGAAATATCTGTTGCAAGAACATTGTTATACAAATATGAATTCAAATACTTTATTGAGTGGAAAAAACATTTATAAAATAAAATAAAATTAATATTAAAACCAATAATTAATAAAAATAATTTGTTTTAATGTAAGAAAAAGAAAGAAGAGTATCGCAGCACGCAGGTAGACTGGGGCTTGGTGGGTAGAAACCCATCATACAACATCAATAGATTTCAGCATAAAATATAAAGAGTGCTCCGTATAAATATAAAAATATTTAAATATATTTTTACTTTATATTATAACTCTTTTTCTGAAGATTTGTTTTTTATTTTTTTCTGAAATATTCACATTTTCTCCAGAAAAAGAGTTCAAGATGTGTTACCGCATAACCTGCAATAAATGCGGGAAATTTACTTGGCAAGTCAAAATTTATTGATCAGCGGAACGAATTCAGTTTTTTAATTTAAATTATATTTCTTCTGAAAACTAAAAAAGTTTTTTAAACTGCAGTACTGAAGCTTCTATGTGTGCTCTGCATCTGCATCCTGCGCGGCGTTTCTCGTCACGTTTGGTGTTGGATGGCATCTCAGCGTTAAAAAAAAACATTTTTTGTGATTTAATTTTTTAAAAAACCAGAAAACAAATTGAAATAAACACAGCAGTTGCATGTATTCCTGCGTTTTATCTCTGTGTGCATGCAGGCAAGGCTGCGGTAACCACATCGACGCTTGCTTACAGGGCGTGCCGATGGAGCAGCGCTGCAGCTGTGAAGGGAAAGCAAAAACCCAAGAGGAGTATTCATCTTGTTTCTCTAAGAACACCAACTGAAACAAACTTAATATCCTTTTTCTCCTTCTCCTTTTCATTTATTTCAGCTTTATTTTCGGGGGTTACTGGCCATCTGTTTATGCTCTTGACAGAGAAAGCTGCACGCCTGCATGCTCTCTGCATGCATGCGTTGTTCCCCTGAAGCTAAAAACAACAAAAAAAAAAAAAACCAGGGTCAGCTGTGCAGCTGACGGCGGTACTCAGCATCACCCCAATGCTGCTCTGCTCTTCCTGCAGCGCTTGTCGGCAGCGTTATGTTTATAGTTGCGTGCTGCATGCGCATGAAACATATAACCTTTGGGTGCTGCTAGCATGTTAAGAGCAGCAACATCTATAAATGCAGCCTCTACGAGCAGCACGAGCACCATGGGTGAATGCAGCGGCAGTGCATACAAACAAACAAACAAAAAACTAAACTTTTCTTTAGATTGCTTTGCGTTTCGTACGACGTAG
>NW_013568879.1:517-720 GCF_000499745.2 Eimeria mitis | reverse complement strand
TATGTTATTGTTTATATATATATATATATATATATATATATATACATATATATATATATATAAGCAGCGACTCGAGCTGGCATTGCATGCAGAAAGAGGAAGAAGACATCAGCTGAAGGAGTGAAACAGCGTTATTTCAGCAATGAGTATACAGCATATATTTAGTTAATATTAGTTATATTATATTAACAAACTATCTGTTA
>NW_013568879.1:0-494 GCF_000499745.2 Eimeria mitis | reverse complement strand
ATATATATATATATATATATATATATATATATATATATATATATATATATATACCGTGTATTGAATAGCTGTATAGTACATAGTTGGTTGCTGTGATAGCAGCTGAGCACTCATCTGTTTCTGTGCTCTTTCATTTCCTATATATTTGAATGTTTGCAGTTATTAATAATAAAAATAAAAATAAAAATAAAAATAATAATTCATGTTGAAGGCTGAAACAAAGAAATGTATTTTATTATTATAAGTGGCTGCATACTGCTCCTGTATAAGGCTATCTATCTATCCCTTCTTAACAACGGAAGAAACAAAAGAAACATACAGCATTCGCTGTATTTAAATAAAAAAAATAAAAGTACAACACAGTATATATTTTCTTATGAAGGAAATAACGGCCTATGCATGAAGAAATAAACGAAAATAAAATAAAAAAAAAAAAAAGAGAATGCCTCTGCTCATACAAAATGTTGCATCGCTTTCTGCTGCTTTCTATGAAT
>NW_013568878.1:0-142 GCF_000499745.2 Eimeria mitis | reverse complement strand
CTGCTGCTGCATGCAGACTGGGGGCCCTGCTGCTGCCCACTGGGGTGTATAGGCAGCTCAGCATACGCCGGTGTATTTTATTTAATTATTTATATAAAAATATTTATATTTTTTATTTTATTTTTTTATTTTATTTCTGTTG
>NW_013568877.1:609-696 GCF_000499745.2 Eimeria mitis | reverse complement strand
TGTGCGCATCCCGGTTGCGTCTGCGCGTTGGCCCTGTTTCCAGGAACCGGAGACGGTGAGTCTTGTGGAACAGTCTGGCAGAAGGAC
>NW_013568877.1:0-264 GCF_000499745.2 Eimeria mitis | reverse complement strand
AACTGGAGGAGGTGAGTGTGGCGGAACAGCCCGGCAGACAGAGAGCTGCAGTTGCCACTGCATTGGGGAGACCGCGTTGCAGCGCTTCGAGTGCGCATCCCGGTTGCGTCTGCGCGTTGGCCCTGTTTCCAGGAACCGGAGACGGTGAGTCTGGTGGAACAGTCTGGCAGTCAGAGAGCTGCAGTTGCTATTGTATTGCGGAGGCCGTGTTGCAGCGCTTCGAGTGCGCATCCCGGTTGCGTCTGCGCGTTGGGCCTGTTTCCA
>NW_013568876.1:534-696 GCF_000499745.2 Eimeria mitis | reverse complement strand
CGGGCACTTTTCTTTTTGTTGTTACTATTGTGTTTTTTTGTGGGATTTGGCGTTTCTGGTTGGAGTCCGTTTCAATGGTGTGCTCAGGCGCAAGTTCGTAGCATGGCGTTTCGTGAGACGGCTTGGGCTGTTTTGGGTTCGGGGTCCTCGTAGGACTGGATC
>NW_013568876.1:0-199 GCF_000499745.2 Eimeria mitis | reverse complement strand
AAATCATTCTTTTGGGTTTCCTAGTCTGTGCGTTGCCTGCATGTTTGAGCTTGCGCGGCCAGGGAACCAGTGGGTGGCTGCTCGCTTGTGCCTAAGGGCTAGTTGGACTGACTTTGCCATTTGGTGTCGGGCTAGTCTTCTCGACAATCTGTTAGTAAATGGCTAAGACGATACGGCCGCTGTTGTAGGCGTTGCGGAA
>NW_013568875.1:0-245 GCF_000499745.2 Eimeria mitis | reverse complement strand
CAGCAACAGCAGCAGCAGCAGCAGCAGCAGCAGCAGCAGCAGCAGCAACCGCAGCAGCAAGAGACCAGCAGCAGCCGCAGCAGCAGAGCCTGAGACATGAAGAAGTTATGTGTGTTGCAGCAGAAGAAATAAATAAAATTTATTTTAATTTATTTTATTTATTTATTTTAAAAATATTTATATGGAGAAGAGCAGCAGCAGCAGCAGCAGCAGCAGCAGCAGCGGCATCTAAGGGGCCTCAGCAG
>NW_013568874.1:386-697 GCF_000499745.2 Eimeria mitis | reverse complement strand
AGGCCGCGCTCCGCAGCCGCAACGCCTCGCTCCAACACCTCATGCCCTGCACACCCCTCCACGACACGCGAAGCATGGCCGTCCTGCAACTCCACGCAGCACGAAAACTACGCAATCATAGCCGAGCCTACGACATCTGTCGCCCAACGCGGCACGTGGTGACGCCCAACCAGTTTGGCAAAAAGGCGCACTAGCACGGAAACGAACCAACACCCGTAAGCGCGGCAAACCAAAACGCAGCCCTAGACCCGCGACGTCGCTCCGGAACCGCGAGCGCAATCGTGCCGCTGGAGAATCCGCGGCAGCACCAA
>NW_013568874.1:0-126 GCF_000499745.2 Eimeria mitis | reverse complement strand
ACTGGATGCAACCAACAACGCACCGCAGAAGCACCAGTGGCAGTCTACCCCTACCTTTTTTTTTTTTTTTCGCGCTCTGCAGCCGCAACGCCTCGCTCCAACACCTCATGCCCTGCACACCCCTCC
>NW_013568873.1:11280-11429 GCF_000499745.2 Eimeria mitis | reverse complement strand
ATACTTCTCTGGGCCTGTAAATGATGCTTCCAGTGGACATTATGTGTTTTGTCCTTTGCTGTAGATCGCCGGTATGCACCGTCAGCTCTGGTCAGGCGAAAGACACCTGACGTTACGAGTTGCTATATGACACATGCTGCCGGTACACT
>NW_013568873.1:10099-11067 GCF_000499745.2 Eimeria mitis | reverse complement strand
TTGTCAGGAATATACTTCTCTGGGCCTGTAAATGATGCTTCCAGTGGACATTATGTGCTTTGTCCTTTGTTGTAGATCGCCGGTATGCACCGTTAGCTCTTGTATTCATAGTTACTGCGCCGCGTAGAGACTGCTGGCGTGGTTCTGTGTCCACCTAGAGCTTGGATGGCACCCCAGCAACTTGCAGAGAGTGCGTCTCGCCTAGCGCCAGACCAGGCGTCGTTATGTTGAAGGTAGTGAGATGCTGCTTATCTCGTTTATCGAATTCTCACGTTACGTAGGTAGCAGTGAAGATACATGGTACATGCGCGTGGGATATCCGAGCCGTACAACTGCTGGCGTCAATCAGCTGGTGCTATGGAGAAGTGACCATGAGACACTCGATACTTCCTTTTCTTTGGCCCGCAGAGGCCACGAAAAACAGTGCGGGCTAAGACGGCGTGTCACATCGATCGTCAAGTGGAGGTGCCTCGGATTATCACGCTTTACGGAAGGCTTCGCGGCCTCTTGCCTATTGATATTTCACGTATATTTGACGTTGGTGGCAGCGCGTATCGTCTAGCCCGTATCTACGGCAGTACTTGCTCCTAAAACGCGCCGGACGCCGTGCGTTCGCGTAGGCGTAGAACAAAAGGCCCGAAGTGCAATCGGTACAGGATATTGTTGTATAAATGCCGTACAGCTGCGATCACGTTGACGGCTATGCCAAGCGGCCAGAGAACCGCGATTGATTTGGTGCTTGAGCGGATCACCACTTTCACTGGACACGAACGCGCTTTCCGGATTTGTAAAGCATGCATTGGCAAACTCTTTGAGATCGTATAGGCAAAAGAAGAGACACATATTGGTGATGGGCAGCCTGCGATCACTGTCGAATCTGCGGCTAGTGGATGGTTGTTCCGCACCCATTATGCAGGACGGGCTCTCATGCTTTGTGTGTTAACAGCCTTGTGTGGTAAGGTCCGTTC
>NW_013568873.1:0-10017 GCF_000499745.2 Eimeria mitis | reverse complement strand
TCTCTGCCTGTTGCAAGCCTCACCTTGTGGCTGCGCCCGTCAACGTTGGGCGCAAACGCTTGCATTATGCATTGTTGTGTTTGTCCGTTAAGAGCAGTCGATGCGGCGTGTTGACATCGTAGACGTGCGTATCTCTTGAGGGCATCGATGACTTTTTGTTCCATGTAGAGAATTCGCTGCTTTTAAATTGGGTTTTAGTGTCTCCCTGAAGAAGGTTTTGCTTCCAGTTAATTCAGAAGACTTGTGGCGGGTGGCATATGCATCCGGCAGGCCTATATTATTGACGGCCTATATATTATTGGGCTGAAAAGACACAGAAGGCGTCCCTGAACAAAGTTTTGCTCCCAGTGAATTCAGAAGACTTGTGGCGGATGGCATATGCATCCGGGAGGCCTATACTATTGGCGGCCTATATATTATTGAGCCGATAAACACTAGTAGGTGCGATAGTGATGTTGCAAAGCCACCTTGCTACGCGCAACATTGGAAGTGCATTTCGTTGGCTCACTGCGTAGTCACGTGTCTCACTTCCTAAGCAAACTTTCTTTCTTTAATGAGTTTTCTTTATCGCTGGGGTGCCCAGGTTGATGTCTGAGGGTGATTTGGCGTAAACCAAAAACCAAAACAAGGTTACCTACCCCCCTCTTGGGCAAAACGTTTTTTCCTGAACGTGAACTCAAGCTTGCTTGTAAATTTATCCTCTTTATCCTTGTTTGCTGTGTTCCCGAGTGTGCGTTTTCTGAGTCTTAAAGTTGGTCTGGGCGGGGTGAGAGAATGGCATTCTTTAGGGGCTTCCACAGGGGCTTTTGTTCTCGATGATACAGGTTATGGTGCGGACGCCCTGCCTAATTCATGGATCTGTACAGCTAACATCTTTTATTGGTGCCGAACAATCCCGGAAAAAAAAAACGTCTTTTTGGATTGGCTGACGTTGAGGCCTCCGTAGCATATCAGCACATGCGGAAAATTTGGGTAGAGTGCTTGTAGAACGGATATTTTCAGCAGTACGTATCATCTTCGATGTTAGTTGAACTTTTTTCAAGATGTGCGGGACAGATGATTCTATACGCGAAAAGGGAGTGAGCCCCATGAAGCGAAATATATGCGGCCACGCAGAGGCTTGGCTAGGCTTATTGATAGGTACATACGTCTCTGCGTATTTGCAGGATGCTTTCAGTGGGCACCATGCATTTGTCGTTTCGTTGTAATCCGCCGGTATCCTGCGTCATCTTTTGTATGCTTGTCACTGCGATCCCAAACTAAGCTCGTTTGTGTTGACATCTGTGCAACCAGAGGTTTTCACATGGCATGACGCTCCAACGTGCAGAAATTGTGGCTCGTGCTGCATCAATCCAAACGGTGCTGCTCTTTTCAGAGCTATTGGGCTAGAACCTCCATATACCGTACTTATCCGTGGTGCTGCCGAAATCTCGTGTTTCGGTGTCGTTTGATCGCTTGTTTGGAATGCGCGCAGATGATATTTGTATGTTAGGTATTTGAGCAATGTCGCGACGGGTGTCAATGAGTTTGTGCTGTGATGGGCAACAAAAGTGGTATGCCAACCGTCCCACGGCAACCAAATCTCACATATCCAAGCTGCACGTAAACCAGTACATGCTATACCTGGATTTTCAATCGATTCGCGAGCAGATGTGCCTCCAACTAATAGGCTTTGCACAGGTCTACGCGCCCCGGCTCCTATTGTCATTCATTTGTGTTTTTGTCGACGGCGTGCATAGTGCAGCAACGTCTGCTAGCCAGCGAGCGCCGCCGATGTTGTGGTGGCTGGTGCTTTGTAATATATTCCGCTTAAGATCTCCGCCGTGCCAAAGGGTCGGGCAAAGTCTCAGGAGTTGTGAAGCATGAATTCGCAAGCGTTTATATCCTTAGCGAGCAAAACTGAAATGCTAATCCGTGGTGGAAACTTCGCTATCGATGCAGAGTTTGCGCGAAGTGGATGGCTACTGTGCAGTCCGCATGCCAGGTTCTTATCCTTTGCGTATGAACAGCGCTTTCAGGTATAATCGCAATTTGTCATTCACTCTGCCCCTAAGAATTGGCGGGGAGTTGTTCACGCCTGCAGCATGTTGCGGTGCACTGTTCTTAACTTGGTTGTTGCGGACGTTAGCTTGTGACTGTGCCTTTCTACGTTGGGTGGTGCGAAAATGAATCTGCTCAGGTACTGCGTTTAACGTAGCACCTGTCGTGTGCGTCGTTGGGGTACTGCACCATCGTGCTTCCAATTTGATAATGTATGTGGCTTGTCGTGTCGGGTGCGTTTTATTGCCGGGCTGTCTGAGGAGTTCATTTAGTGAATACTGCTGTTGACGGATTGGTGTGATTTGATACGGGACTATGCGGCCTCGTGTCCATTGGCTTTCCCTTCTTGACGGGTGCGTTGATCGTTATCGATGGGCTTATCTGTACCGGAATACCGTGTGTTAGCGAGCGAGTACCGCTAATATTGTAGGCGGTGGCGTATTGTAATCTCTTCATGTGAAAGCGTTTCAAGGGATGGTCGCAATTCGTCGTTCACTCTGGCCCTAAGAATTGGCTTGGAGTTGTTCACGCCTGCAGCATGTGCGGTGCACTGTTCTTTACTTGGTTATTGCGGACGCTACCTTGTGACTGCGCCTATCTACGTTGGATGGTGCGAAAATGCATCAGCTCAGGTACTGTGTTTAACGTCACACCTGTCGCGTGCGTCGTTGGGGTACTGCACCATCGTGCTTCCAATTTGATAATGTATGTGGCTTGTCGTCTCGGGTGCGTTTTATTGCCGGGCTGTCTGAGGAGTTCATTTAGTGAATACTGCTGTTGACGGATTGGTGTGATTTGACACGGGACTACGCGGCCTCGTGTCCATTGGCTTTCCCTTCTTGACGGGTGCGTTGATTGTTATCAATGGGCTTATCTATACCGCAACACCGTGTGTTAGCGAGCGAGTACCGCTACTATTGTAGGCGGTGGCGTATTGTAATCTCTTTATATGAAGACGTTTGCCGCATCCGAGTGCGGCTGAAAGGACGCACTAAGTGTCAGGGCGGCGCTGCTTTTCGCTAGAACGCAGGCGTCAAGCAACTCCGCTGAAGATCCACGTGACGCGGCACGCATGCGCACGCTTGAGTGTCAGGAAACGGAGAACTCCAGGATGCGGAGCCTACGGGCGAGTGACGTAAGAAAATCACAGAGCCGTCACTACATCACGGCGGCTACGCCATGGCAACAGCATTGGAAATGACTCGGTGTAAGGGCGGGCTGTGCGCTTAGCGGACCTCACGAGAAAAGCACACTCAGGATTTATAAAGCATGAATTGGCAACCCTTTAGGTCATTTGTGAGCAAAAATAAGATGCTAAACCGTGGTGGGAACTTTGCGATCGATGAGGACTATGCGCGCAGTGGATGGCTACTGCGCAGCTTACAATACATGGCAGGTTCTATGCTTTGCGTGTGAACAGCGTTTGAAGACAGGGTCGCAATTCGTCATTCACGCTGCGTCTAACAGTTGGCGAGGAGTTGTTCACGCCTGCAGCAAGTGCGGTGCACTGTTCTTTACATAGTTGTCCCGGACTTTACCTTTTGACTGCGTTTACTATACGTGTTTTTTTTTTTGCCTCAAGGCATTCGAGGGGATGCCCGACTTTGTAATGGTACAGATACGAAACGGTTGAGGCTACTGAGAATTGCTTTTTGCGTAGGAGGCATGTTTCGTTGAAACCCTGGACTAGGATCGTCATGAACCAGTTCCTGCCTCCACGTAGTGCGGACGGTTTCTCCGGTTAAACGCATGGCTCCGCATGCCGTGAAAGGATTCGTTTGAAAACACGCAGAAGGTGCGTCCAGTTGAGCGCGAGTTGGTGCAAAAATGACTTTGCTGAGGTACTGGATTTAACGTAGCACCTGTCGTGTGCGGCGTTGGGGACTGCTGCATCCACTTTCTAATTTGATGGTGTATGTTGCTTGCCGTCGGGGGTACGTTTTATGCCAGGTGCGTCTCCGGAATGCATTAAGGGAATGCTGCCGCTGACGGATAGATGTCTGATTGTGCTCCGAAGTAATACTAGCTCTCAGTCTACCTACCGCTGTGTTGGTCGCGAAAATGTTTTTTTCGTTCACTCAACCTTGCCAGACTGTTAGGACTGCTTACATACAATACTGGAGCGGCTGAGTTTGAGGCCTCCGTACCATGTCAATGCATGGAGAATGTTTGGATACGCTGCCTGTGGCGTAGATATGTTGGAACTCAAGAGAATCCTTAAATGTACTTGGAACTGCTGGGAGAAGCGCGGCAAAGATGGTTCTGTGCAAATGCCGGCAGCGATCCCTAGGGGAAGTAGTGTTTGCGCCCGTTTTGCGACTTCGCTAGGGTTGGTGTCAGGTACGTACGTACCTGTGCATGTAAATGATGGTCCCAGTAGACAGCCTGGTCTTCTGTATGCGTGGGTGACTGCGCAGCTAGCGATCCAAGCATGGCATGCCTCTGTAACTCCCAGAAGGTCGGTGCCGCGTGGCATCAGCCCAGACGATCTGTCCTGTCTAACGCTATTCGGGTACGATTGCCATCTAGCTTCCTTGTCTGTGTGACTGTCCTATTGTCGCTTATTAGTGGCGTATGATGGATTGCTTGCCTAGATGTATGGCGCTTGCACGTTGGATATCTGCGCCATGACGCTGCTGCAGCCAACGAGTCGGTGTCTTTGAGAAGTGATATTTGGTGGTCACGGGAGATCTGGCATGCCATTTGTATTCGCTCTCAAAGTCGAAGTGGAACAGCGCGGGGTAGCTTGGCTTGTCGCAGTGATCAAGGAATATATTGCCCCCACGAGCCCGCTTTGCAAGAGATGACGTCGCGTAGGGGTTAAGAGCTGTTGGCACGTTGATGGCTGTGCCAGATGGCAAACCTATCGCAATTGATTTGGTGGATAAGCGGGTTGTGAGCTTGGAAGAAGATGACACGGGAAAACTGGTTATTTGTAATGCATGTATTCGCAACATCGTAGCCTCTTCGTAGACAAAGAATAACCATTAATTAGTGCTCTGCACCTGCAGTCAACGCTGCCAATGCGCCTAGTGGATGCCACTGTGTAGTGTGTGGTCCAGGCGATGTTTCCATACCTTGTGGTGGAACATCTCCGTGTGCGGATAAGACTGTTCGAAAGTGTACCGAGCCTTGCCTGCAGAGTTCCAGTTATGTACCATGACGACTGAGAATACCAATTTCCGTCTAGGAGGTACGTTTCTTTTCAGTGTTGTCCTACAGTGCTCCTGAACAGGGCTTTGCATCCATTCAAGGGAGATGACTCCCGCTGCCCAGCACGTGCATTCGAATGTCCTGGGACAATTCGTTTGAACGCACACAGGAGGTGCGCCATGTCAAACATAAATGGGTGAGAAGCGGAGTCTGCATTGGTCGTACTCTTCTTTGGGACGATACAGTGCCATTTTTCCCATAGGATGTGTTGCTTTCTGTGGAAGCTACATTCGATGATTGGGGTGTCTGAGGAATGCCTTTAGTGAATGGGTACAGTTGATTGCTTAGTGTCTGAGGACGATTCGATGTATCACAAAAACCTGCTTTACTTCATAATTGGGCGCGAAAATTCTGCTTTCCGTGAATTCGAGCTGCACAGACTTGCAGGGGTGCCAGTGAACTGCTCGTTTGTTTACCTTTGTATATTTGTATAGGCTGTGCGTGTTATGACCCCTCAAGTAGATCCTGGCGGAGCGATCGGACGGTAGGCATGACAGGTTTTTCACCGGACGTTTGTTGTTGGCAAGGCAGATCTGCGAAGTGTGAGGAGCACCGCTTACCTAGTTGATGACTATCGCGAGACCTACGGTCTGTAGCGGCGTTGTTGTTTAGCGCATATGCGCACATAATGAGCAAATATGGTTTGTAAAGGGGAGCGGACGTGTTCGGTTTTGAGCGCCACCTTGAAGCGGCTGGGCGTGAATTGTCCTTTACACATCAGCGCGTAGAGAATGTTGGGGCACAGTAGTTGTAAGAGATCTTTTTTCAGCAGTGTAAAACCGGTTCGATTTTACTGAAATTGAGCAGAGAAAAGCTTCGTAGATGACCATGTGCACGAGGAGGCACCGGTGTGCCTATGCACAGACGCTTGTGGTGTTGTTATGTACGTATGCACCCGCATATATAGAGTTGAATAGCGCTCAACCATACTTGGTACTGAGTATTCGCAAAGACGACTCCATATAGTTCATACTGCAGGCCCGGTGCGAGTATGATGCCTCGTCAGGCTTGCGAACGTGCCATTATCGCATCCCTCTGTGAAGAATTGTCTTGTACTCAGCACATGGCAGGTCCGGCTAAGTGAAACTGGAAGGGATTCACGTCCCCATTTGGTGCATGCATAGAAAATACAGATCAATACTTTTGTTCCGTGTGTCGGTGAAATATGCGTGTGATGGGCATGGTGGAGTAGGAACGAGCGCGGCACAGGCACGTCTCCGCATGACAAAGCCTATCTGGTCCGCTCTGGTGTTCCCCGCATTGTTTTTGCAGTGTAGGAAGGCTTTTATTGTGTTTCTTCTGGGTCTGAAGGTGCAAACATGGCTAGACATGGTGACATGCAGAAAGTGTGTCCCGCGTGACACTATAGCCACGCTGGTTACCGCCACGCTGATTACCGCCGCGCTGATTACCGGCAGGGAGAAAAACTAGGCCCGACTTTTCCTAGTCCTAACGTTGGGGTGTTCTAGTTTCCTCTCGTCTACTTCGCCAGACAAGGTTTTGGAGGGTTGGTAGCCACCAACCGTCCCGAAATCTGGCATCCAAACATTGGGCGGCTGTACAGCAAGTATGGATTGTATGCCTGAGGTTCAGCGCGATGCGATGCTTCTGCAGGCGTTCGTCAACTGCTAGTGCCAGTGCAGCATCAATTCTATTCCTTTTTTTATCAGAATAAGAAGAATCTTAACACTTGGGGGGACAAAAGCATGCATGTGGAATACTTTTGTTCCGCACCAGCGTGTAAGCTGAATTAGAGGGAAAATGCGTCCAGATGATGCTGGTGTTATTCAGGGAGTCGTATCCTATGGCTTTTCTTCGTCCGCTAGTGGCAATGTTGCTGAGATGCGCGGGTGGCAACGGTACCTTTGAATATCGCCTAGTAATGACACCGTTGCCTGGTAATGGCGCGGTGATTACAACATTGCCAAGGCCTCGCAAACACGTTTGGTGTTGCGACTCTTTTATGATAGGCTTGGCCGTGAACGGGTAAGATCAAGAGACTGGTGAAGCTCTGCTTTGCGAGTCAAATTATCGACGAAGCTTCAGAACAAGGCATTATCGAAAGGATCTTTCGAGCTCAGAAGATCCCCCAACGTGAAGCCTAAGAAGGGTCAAGGGGACTCAGTGATCTCGTGAGCTTGCAGATCGTAAGTGGCCTGAACTAGGAAGCCGTTGCCTGTCAGTCTGTGACAATATTTTGACGCGGTGGTCGAGTCGTGCGCTCCTGTCCTGTTGGGGTAGGGAGTCGTTGCATATCTGGAGATAGCGAATTCCTCGAATTGTGCGCGTTGTGGCATTGTCGCATGCGACAAGCACATTCCTCAGCTATAAGTTCCGCATTGCTGCTGTGACTGTCAACGCTTGTTATTGGCATATGGTTGGTAATTGAATCCAATTGACATCAACTACAGACGAGGTCGTAGTGCCCCAGTTGGGTGTGGAAAACGGCTGAGGAAAGAGTGAGGCTAGTGGTGCTTGTTGGATTGATAGAAAGTATGTGTCCTATGATAGCTGGACCCAGTGGAGCACATTGATGCTGCCGGTTGGTAATAACATTCATTTCTCTTCGTCGTAAATTGCAGCCATTTATTCGAAGCATTTTTCCAGCAGTGGCAAAACACGTGTCTCTATAAGACCCTAGGTGACTCAAGCGGCTAGCTTGCAGGAGGTGCGTCTTGTGAAATGCGTGTAAACATGAAACTGACAATCTATCCCTAATTAGTTTGGTAATAACTGGCTCTCCCAATGAATTATTTATAACAATGCGTTACATTCCTTATTTCTCGGGTCAAAGCGTCTAATAGTGGAGTATTCTATATTCATTGAAGTTAGACGGTGAATTGTATCTCCGCAATATCTCAAGAATGTTTTGCGCAGGCACCCATATTAGTTTTCCTTCTTCGCTGCGCAAAGGCTGTGCGTTTTCTGTCTCTTAACGAATGTGCTGATGGAGTCAGCCCATGGCATTCATAGGAAGCTTTTATCCAGAGTTGTTGTTTTTGGTGAGGCAGGTCTACTGTACTTGTGCGCATTCCGCGAAATTCTGGGTGAATGCGACTCCTGTCAACTGTACGGGCATTGTTCTTCAGGGCGCATTCGAACAGAATGAACGTGTTGGACGTCTCATAAGGGTGCCGGCTATGTTGAATTGAAAACACCACATGTAAGAGACGTACTCTGAGGCTTCCCTGAAATCGTGCATATGCGCGTCAGAGCATCAGGGAGATCGGTGTATTTCGCACTACTGTTTTTGCGACATCTGCCGTTTCGGTTGATTTGATTTTGAGCAACGTGCAGGCGACACAGGAGATGTGGTGGACGAGCAGTTAGTGAGCCTTACCGACCGCACGGAGCACGCACGAACGGCGGCGGGGCAAAATTGAGTGCTGAGCCATCATGAGCGCGAGGTAGTGGTCGCGGTTCAACGAATAGCATACCAATGGTTTATGCCCCGTGCAATATTTGGTGTCGCGATATTCTGATGAGACGAGATAGTCGTGCCTATTTCCGACAAATACGTGAATCACGGATCTCCCGCAATCGTTTGTGGAATGCGGGTGCACGCGCGGAACGGACGTTCCTTTGCCTTTAGGATCTACTTGCTGTGTCTGAAAGATAGACTTCGTAGTAGGCAAATGAATCTTATATCTCTGTGATATTAAATGACGGAAATTGGCCGCCTTATTGACGTGGGATGTCTCACCAGTATCTCTGGATACTGGAATTCATATGTTCGGTAAGAAACACTGAAGGTAGGCTTCATTGCAGTGGGCATGCGCGTGTTTTCCGTTTTAGCATGTGTGAATAACGCGCAGGACGTGCGTCGCAGGTGGCGTTCGAGTTTTCTTAATCCTAACCTTGCGATGTACTCTCCTTGTGTTAAGTTGGTTCAATAAGGTTTCGATGTGGAACCTCCAACCGTTTCGTGGCTGGGCATTCAAACAGTGTGTTTGCGTCATACACCGCTTGCACGCTACGCGCACCAGGCTGTGAGTTTTCTGAGTCCTATAATAGCTCATGACAGGGTGAGGAGATGGCATTGATAAGAAGCTTTCCCCTGGAAGAGTTGCCGTGGGCCAGTCAAATTAACTGGCTGTGTGGCGCACTTCGTCTGAAATTCGTGATCACGGCGGAGCGTGCGTTCGGTAAAGGCGTTCATTGCCAGAGCTGATGCTGACAGAATAGCATATACGATTACTTTTAAGGATGCCGGGTCTATGGAGTTCACGGCGCCACCGCTAGGCGACGGAGCTAGAGATCTCCTTGAAATCGTGTGTATGCCTATGAGTAAATCGACGAGGTCGGTATACATTGCACTACTGTTTTTGCTAACACTCTTTCGTCGGTCTCACGCACACATGAATTTCAACAGCAAACAAGAGGTGCATATGCCTGTGGCGTACTGGCAGATGGTGAGACTCAGGGAACCGGCGAGATACGTGCGGCAGGCAACAGGGCAACACGTGTTGCCAGATGCATGTCTGAATACGGAAAGAAGGAAGGGGCAAACTCATGACGAGCATTAAGTAATAGTGATGAAGCCGTGGTACAGCTTATGGCTATCCAACGATTTGTGATGTGTAGGCCCTCTGGGTGATGAAATATCTGTGGGTTGTGCTGTCGTGACAGCCGCTGGGATGCCCTATGATCATTATCATCTGTGGGCGGCTGCTTTGGCACTTGTAGCAACTTCATGTTTCGAAGTGCTCCTCTTGTACGTTTTGTTGTGGGTATGGGCGTGACTGTGAATATCCCACATGCCTG
>NW_013568872.1:0-309 GCF_000499745.2 Eimeria mitis | reverse complement strand
CAGCAGCAGCTGCTGCTGCTGCTGCTGCTGCAGTGTACGTACACCCGAAGGTATATCGACTCAACTATAATCCTTGCATGCAAAAATGCTGCTGCAGCAGTGCCACCACTGCTGCAGCAGCAGCAGCTGCTGCTGCAGCAGCAGCAGCAGCAGCATCAAGAGCAGGAGCAGCACCAGTACCAGCACCGGCACTAGCAGCAGCAGCAGCAGCTGCTGCTGCTGCTGCTGCTGCTTCATTGATGCTACATAAACTAGATATTTCGCCTCATGCTGCACTGATATATATATATATATATGTATATATTGTAT
>NW_013568871.1:582-788 GCF_000499745.2 Eimeria mitis | reverse complement strand
CTGCTGCTGCTGCTGCTGCTAATGCTAATGCTGCTGCTGCACGAATGAGAAGCGGTGGCTCATATGCAGGAGATACAACAGAACTAACAAAAACACCATCCGTAAACTAAACTACAATTTGCTGCTGCTGCTGCTGCTGCTGCTGCAGCAGCTGCAGCAGCAGCAGCAACTGGTGGCGCGGCAGCAGCAGCTGGTGCTGCAGCAGC
>NW_013568871.1:0-482 GCF_000499745.2 Eimeria mitis | reverse complement strand
CTCATATGCAGGCGATGCAACAGAACTAACAAAAACACCATCCGTAAACTAAACGACAATTTGCTGCTGCAGCAGCAACTGGTGCTGCGGCAGCAGCAACTGGTGCTGCGGCAGCAGCAACTGGTGCTGCGGCAGCAGCAACTGGTGCTGCAGCAGCAGCTGGTGCTGCAGCAGCAGCAACTGAAGCTGCAGCAGGAACAACTGGTGCATTAGCAGCAGCAGCAGCAGCTGGTGCTGCAGCATCTGGTGCTGCTGCAGCTGGTGCTGCAGCAGCAGCAGCTGCTGCTGCTGCTGCCCCTCAAGGAAACCTCATCAGGGGCCCCCCAAGGGGGCCCCCCTCAGGGGGGGCCCCCAGGGGGCCCCCCGCGGTGCAGCAGCAGCAGATATGAATGGCTGGGTATATGGAGAAGTTTGTGTTGTTTGTTATTTATATTAAAATAATATTTTATTATATATATATATATATATATATATATATATAT
>NW_013568870.1:2626-11433 GCF_000499745.2 Eimeria mitis | reverse complement strand
AGATTTCGTCCACAAGGGAAATGGGTTTTATTTCGACCTAAATAAACGGATAAAATAAAATTTTTTTTTTGTATATTCTCTTCTTGGTCGCTTGTTTCCAGCTATGCTTGATCTCACCCGTGTGGGGGTGGGATCCGCGTTCGCACCTTGCCCCGATGAACCATGCGGTGCTACCAAGTGTAACGCTATTTCTCCGGCCTTAGACCTGACCAGAGACGAGCCGCAATGAAGGCAAAACTTAAAGTAAGAGTTTCCCAAAAGCAGCTGACCTCCTTCCGCGGTACCTAGGCATCCTGGGCGTTGAGCCCAGGGCCAGGGTGTCGAGGGGAGGAGGCAGCCCGAAATGGGGTTGCAGCGCACCCCGCTGCGGCTAGCTGAGCTAGCCAGCCCCACGCGTGCACTAAAGGAAGCTTCAGAGAAGCTTCCTTTGCTGCATGCTTTGCCTCATAACGAACTTGTATATCGTTTGCAGGCGCTTACGCGCAGCATGCCAAAGCTGTCGATAGGCTCCTGAGCTAACTCTGCGCTAACTCATGTTACAGCGTCGCAACTCGTGTGACGCCGCATCCTCTCCCCCGTTCACACTCCGTCGGTTGTTGGTCCCAGATTTTGCCTGGTGACTGCAGATGAGGTCAGTTGCTGTTGGAAACGCTTATCTCAAGTATTTGTTCTCTGTTGCAGCTCAAGACTGCCCTCGCATAAGGTCGAGGACTCGTTACAGTGCCCGTAGGAGGTGCCCCCGGAGTTTAGGTCAAGAAAATGATCATCGCCGTTTCTTAAGGCGTACAAAAGTGCTCGAATGACACAGGAAAAGTAAGCATTCAACACAAGAACAATGCAGGGAAAACGAGCTGCAGGCGCGTATAGGGGGCCCCCCTTTTCAGCCCCAGAAACACACGGCAGGTCTCATCTCGCGTGTCGGCTGTGGGTAAGAGCCAATAGAGGACAAATCCTATGATATTCGCTAAACGCAGTCTGATATATTTTTGTTTTCATTTTGTTTTTATGTACTTGCCAGCACCTTTTCCTCCCGTGTATTTGCCCGTTTCACCAGAACTACGGGTCCCTGCCACCGCCTTTGTGTTGCCATTCCCATTTATTTCTTTCCTTCTCCCTGCCCAAGGCAGAAAGCGGTCATGCTCTTGAGTTAGTCAGCTCCATAGGCGTCTCGTTTTTCATCCTCGCCCCTGAAAGCGCCACAGTTCATGGAATTGCGCCAAGTGTAGTTCCCAACTTGCATGGCCGCAGGCACAGCTGAGTCGGGAAGCTTGCAGATTCAGTAGCCAGGGGTTTACGATATCCCTTTTCATTTGGACGAAAGTGNGCTGAGTCGGGAAGCTTGCAGATTCAGTAGCCAGGGGTTTACGATATCCCTTTTCATTTGGACGAAAGTGGATACTTGGGACGCATCTTGAGACTTCTCTGTCTGTCGCATTAACTTGTCTTCCCTACTTACACGCAGAATATCACCCATAAGAATACGCACTTCAGGCGTCGTTCCACGGGGCCCCCAGAAGGGGAGCCACAGACTTTCAGGGCGCTGAGGGCGCCTTCTTGTCTTGCAGTATTTACAAAGGGCGATGAGTCCTGCTGGCACCTTCATGAGTTCGGGCTTGGCAGTGCATTCAGCACACCGACGCTTGCGCCATTCAGCTCGGGGCTGGACGAAATCTGCAGCCGCGAAGACAACCAGTTCTACAGGTGTATGTCTTTGGCTGTGAAGGTTGCACCACGGGTTGACTTATCGGTGGGAAGCGGGTAAGCGGAGGAAAAGGGAAACGGGAGTGTCGGCGGACTAGAGGGCTTCGTGCTGAAAGATAGGGAGCCGACAAAAAATACGATTCGTGGGGGTGGGATCCCAGATTAATTTGGAGTAAGGGCATTTCAAAGTAATGACAAATCGATCATTGTGTTTACAGTTGATCAGACTTCCTTGAACGGAAGAGATGTCCTACCGCGGAGGAAGACGAGAGAAGGCAGAGCCCTTCGACCATCTCGTTAAGCTCCTAGTTCTTGGCGACAGTTGTGAGTTTATTTTCATCCTTTTCAGACGATTCGAAGAGCAAGTAGTCCGTATTCACTGGGAAGGACCGATAGGAACATGCACATGCACTTGAGTTGACCACTTTTGCTACTGTATAGCTGCGTGCAGTCAGTCGTCTGAACTTTTGCGCCTATGTTAAACCTTGCACAGCCTTGATTTTGGTATTTTTGTCTCTGATTGCAGCTGTTGGGAAGTCAAGTCTTCTTTTACGCTTCGCCGAGAATAAATTTGACCCGAATTTCGTGCTGACAATCGGGTGAGAAGCTTTCATTGGCGGGGTGGGGCGAGATAGAGGGGCGTCACGTTCAGCTTATTTATTAAAAATAAGTGCTGCCACTTTGAGCATTAGGATTGCACTGGATAAGGCAGTGAAGGCGAGGCTTTACCTGCCTCTATGCTGCCTTTTTCGGACAACTTGAGCAGCCTACGGATGTAATTTTGGGTATTTCCGGGTTTGTAAATTCAGAGTGGACTTCAAGACAAAAGTTGTCGAATGTGGCGGGCGACGCATAAAGCTGCAAGTGTGGGACACTGCTGGCCAAGAGCGTTTTCGAACCATTACCCCAGGTGACATTTGTGTAAATAGGCAGCAATTTGTAATCCTCGAGCAAAATGGAACACATAAGAGGTCTTGCAGTTTCCCGCAAAACCGAGTAGACTGGTTACGCATTCTGGCAAGGAGCGTCGCGTGTGTTGTAAACCGTTCTTTATTTGTACTGTGCCGACTTCCGGTTAGCATTTCTCTCCAGGTCAGGTCGGGAGATTTGCTGCCCGACTTGAGGCTGGCAGTTCGCTTTTTTGTGTTTTCCTCAGCCTACTTCAGGAGTGCCATGGGGGTCATGCTGGTCTACGACATAACGAATTTGCAGACATTTCTCAGTGCGTCATCTGCTTGATCGGGTTTCTGTTATTTTTTGTAGATGCTGCGACGTCTTATTTCAACTCATTGTTGGTTGATTCCGAATGCTCTTTCCCCTGTTTGCTGCGTTGTGTGCCCCCCTACAGACATTCGGCGATGGATGCAAAACGTTGAGGAATACGCAGACCCTAGCATCGTTCGAGTATTAGTGGCCAACAAGCTCGACCTTCAGGCCCAAAGGGTAAACGCCGAAAGCAGATGAAGTCAACCATTCGACTAGGTGCCGAATGAAGGCTGAAGCCACTGCTGCTGGCAAATGCAAGATTACTGAGAACACGGTTTTCAACACACTTGCACAAAGGCAAACCAGAGCTTGCAGCTTCAGGTGAATTGGGCCCAACACATACTGATGCCTTGCTTCTCTCTTTTCGATATTTATGCGACGCCTGCAGCAAGTGTCACGCTCTAAGGGTGAGGACTTGGCTCGTGAGTATTCAATACCCTTCATTGAAACGTCTGCCAAGGGCAATGTGAACGTTGAGGAGGCCTTCATGTAAGTCGTCTTGCCTGGTAGCTTATCTGCTGAGTTTTGTATTCAAGGAAGCTTTCTACAGAGGAGACCATCCAGAGCGTCAAACAGGCGCGCGGAGTTGACGACATTAACATGCTGTGCTGCTCTCTGGTTGTGCTTGCATTCCAGGTGCGCGGCGAGTAGAATTCGAGACATCCGGTGAGGCTTTTTTTTTATTTTCCAGCTAGTTAACCGTCAGGATACCAAAGGCACAACGAAAGGCGGCAGTCATTCTGTTGTGCATCCGGTGACTTGGCAAGCGAATGAGCAAAAGTTGCACGTAGTGGCTGCTCCCAGTAGTTAAACGTAGGGCGAAGAAAGGGCGTCAGGCTAGAAACTTGTGACTCGTGTGGAATGCGCCATATCTTTCCCTCAAATCATATGTGCTTGCGAGTCCCCCGCAGTTTTTCTCCCGGCCCAATCGAGTCCCAGTCGGAACGGGCTGCTGCGTCGTCTTCATCTCAGCAGCTGTCTACTCAGGCTGCAGTCTCACGGGTAGGTGTGAAATGCAAACGCCACTGAATTCTTGTCCCGTGACACTATCAGTGCACTACAAGCGTTATGAACATGCTCATAGTAGAAACTCGTGGAGTTGGGTTATCGTGGGAAGATGTGGCCGGAGAAGTCAAATCAGGAACTACATGTTTTGGCTCGTCATGTTTCTGGCTCACTGCTCTCCCTACCTGGTCTTGCTCTCATGCATCACCGGGGATACTCCCCATAAAGCAATGCTCAGTGAATTGATGCAATGGAATCTGTAGACGCATCCATGCACTAGATGTTCTGCTGCGGTGTCGTCATCTCCTCAGCAAATCTCGGGACGACGGAAGTGCTGCTCATGAGGAGCACAAACGCACCGCTGCTGGCGGCCCCATTGTAAACTGCGTTTGTATGTAAATGGAAATATCTGCAGTGATTTAAGAGCAGTCTACTCTGCTTATTGCTCAAGCAGCGGCCTGCCTGTTGCTGCCTGTCTGGGCCCTTAAGGCTTTATGGCATTTCCCTTTGGACTACTTTTCGCCATCCCCAGGCCATTTGGGCAGAAACGGATCTCCGATTTCTGAGACGGAGCAAATGACATAACTTGTTAATGGAGCCGTCTTTCAGAAACCGCCTTCATGCGCCGCCACGGTGCGTGTGTGCACACACGAGGAAAAACAATGAACAATCCCTCTTTCCTGTACTCTCCGTCTCTCTGACTTTAAGTCATCCAGCCCCGGCTGTGGATTCCCTTACAGAAGTGTTTAGTTCTAGTCAGCTACTAGTAAAAGGATTTTGCCTAGTCTTGACTTCAACAGAAGGAGCCTGCATGAGTAATTGTTTACCCGGGTGCAACAGTTGCAGGAACCTCCTGTCAACAGCAATTCGGGAAGCAAGAGAGTCTTCTGGTGGCTATCTAAGTATGACTACAAGCGACGTATTGCAGCGAAGTGCCTTATGCATGAACTGAGATGATTGGATAGTGGTTCGCTACAGCAACTATTACTGCTGCTGGGGGCCCCAACGGAGGACGCAGGACGCTCTTCCCTCCCAGAACCCTCCTCCTAGCAAGCTCATATTCAGTGTCCTGTGTCTCCCTATTAATCAAAGCTATCGTATGCATAGTACAAATAGTATCGACGGACGCTTTTGACTGGAGGAAACATTAGAAAGCAACTCGAAGACAACTTCGAAGCACCGGTAATACAGTGAGGTTCAACAAGGTACCTACTAAAGCGCCTTTTATCAACAGCAGTCCGTGAGACAAGATGAAGTCTTCTGGCGCCTATCTGATACGAGTATAAGGGGGGGAATACTGGAGCGGCAAGTGCTTTCTGCATTGACTGAGATGATTGTACAGTGGCTCCCTGCAGCAAGTTTTACTGCTGCTGGAAGCACGGACAGACTCCATCTCACTAAGGAGTCGTATACCACCATTACCTCTCTAACTCGGACTAACTCGGAGGGATTCTGCTTCACTAAGGAATCTTACACAACAGCACCAGTCCACGTCTGCCCTCCCTCTCGCCTCAGCGCTAGCCTGTTAGCGCGGCGCAAAAACAAAGCAAACTGAGAATTATTGCGTTCTGACTAATATATGATGTTGCGCTGCCTGCCGCGCTACTTTCCTTGTTTCTCTGCAAGGGTAATTCGTTTCCTTGCCAGAGTAAATCCAGCGACGCAGTCTCCCCGGCAGGCAGTGAAATTGCTGGTTGTCTTCGTGGTCGCCGTATCGATAGAAGGACCATTTGATGGCTTATTTAGTCATGAAGCACTAAGTTTTCTTGAATGACTGGCATTTTGCGTGCCTTTTCTGCTTGGAGTGTAGCAGCTTCGCCACCGCCCGTTGCGAAGGAGTGCAGGTGTGATCCTTCTCCATGAGTTCTCGGACAGGCGGCGGGGAACTAAGTTGTTGTGTGTTCATGCAAACTCTGAATAGTTGTATGGCACAGTTTTGCCTCATTGGCTCTCATGGGTCCAAGATCGCCGTCAGCCCCGAACGGCAAAGCCCAGAACTTCCAACTGCTGGTGGTCGAGCCGAGTACCCTGCGGCAAGAGAGCGAATATCCATGGGGAAATATCGGCTACTGTTGATGGGTTGAGACGTGAATTCATGTTATAACAATAGTTAATTCATCAACTCAGGAAGATTACCGTACACTTCACTGGTTTTAGATAAGAGCGGAGCCACGGCTGCCACTGGACTCGCCCGGTCAGCGCTGTGGCGGTCACAGGAATAAGGGTGAAGAAAACCCGCCAGCAAGCTTTTGCTGAGGAATTTTCTTTCATGTTCGCAAATTACGTGAAGTCACTAAAGAGGCAGCCCGTGGTGTTGGCATTTTTCTCCTTGGCTGTTTCAGCTGCGAGCTAGAGAGAGCAGAGTTCCGCTGTCTGCAGCCTTGTCGTTGGGGTTAGTTTTCCTGGTCCTGTTCACTGCCTCTTTTTAATCAGTTGTCCCTGATCGTATCCATCTTGGTACTCTGAAAAGTCAAGCATCGCCGCTTAAATGGGGTGTTCAGGGAGCAAGGCCACTGCGGCCGCCTGCCCCCAGTCGCCTGTTTCGAAGCTGAGCAATGAGAAACCAAGCAAGACCGAGGGAGAAGAGGAGGGGCCAAATACTGGCCCTGGAGACACCGTGGTATCCCCTGAGGCCAACGGTAGCGCCTTTCCTGACGCGAATCCGACGCAGGAAGATGATATGCTAGAAGACGTGGACCCTCTGGAAGGTGTTGACTTGACGATTCCCGAGGACTGCGAAGAGGTTGCCATGAAGAATGGTGTCACATACAGGGGCGAGTGGAGAAATGGAAAGCAGCATGGTCGCGGGGAGCAACGACAGGCGCATGGGGTGGTGTACACAGGCCAGTTCAATCAGGGACAAATCGACGGATTCGGCAGGCTCACCAGGGCAGACGGCAGCAAATACGAAGGAGAATTTGTTAGGGGAAAGGCAGAAACGCGCACAAGACCAGGGGTGTATACCTTCCCTGATGGCTCGAAGTAAGATACCATTTTCTAATTGTTTCCTTCCATATATCTTGGAAGTTGGTATGGCAAGACGCCCTGGGGAGGCGATACTACGCACCACTATGCACAGAAGAGCAGCTCATGCACAGGACTCTGTATATGTTTCCAGTCAACATATGTGTATTTCGTCAGGGATGTAATATTGTGTGTGCCTGTACACCCTCATTCCTCTAGGAGGAGCAGCACGCATAGGTCTGCATCCGTGCATCCACATGGATGTGCGTGAATATGCATGTACATCTCTATATTAATTTGTTCTTGTGAACGCTTGGAACTTTTTGCACCGAAGCGCGCCCGCGCGTATGCTAGTGTTTTCGTTTCAACGCTCTGCTCAGTTTGTTCATCCCTCCCTTTCCAAATTTGTGTACCCATTGCTTTAAGTATGCTCATATATTGGTTAAGCATTTGCTCTTGATCAGATGCTGCCCATGTTTTTTTCTTGCCACAGGTACGTTGGACACTGGAAACAAGACAAACGTCACGGCGAGGGGTGCGAGACGTTGGCAGACGGCTCCAAGTACCGCGGTCAGTTCGTAGATGGGCTAAAATCAGGCCATGGGATCATGACAGCTTCTAACGGAGACATATATGAAGGAGAGTTTCAACAAGGAGAGATGAGCGGTGAGCGCGTAGTGCAACAGGGGACATTCAAAATATTGGACTGCAGTTCTATTTCACAGAATCAGAAAGAATCCAGCCAAATGAGTTGACAGAGCAGCGCCTTGCCACACCAGGCGCAACAGCCCCGACGAAGACGAGNTCTGTGCTGCTGCTGCTGTTTGCTGCTGACGATTGATGCTGCGTGTTGGTGCTGACGGGAACTCACAAACGTTGGGGGCTGTTGCGGTTGGCTGCTGCCAGAGGCTGCTACGCCTGCAGCTGAGGTTCTCGATGAGCTGCTGCATGGGTGTGTTGTTGCTGGTGTGTATGAGGATTGGTGCATGCGGTACTGTCGTTGTTGCTATCTCTGGCAGGACATGGGCGGTATTCGTGGCCAGACGGGCGTGTCTACGAAGGGGAGTGGCGCGCGAGTCGTATGCACGGAAGGGGCACTTTCTACTTCACAGACGGCCGAAAGTAGGTACCTGTCTCATGAGCAGTTGCGGGCGCTGCAGCTGCTGCAGCAACTGCAGCTGCAGCCACAGCGCTGCCGGTGGTTCATTGCTGTGATGAGATTTGCCCGCGAACTGCAGCCACATACAAGGACGCATGCATCCTCTGTGCGTTGCGGATGGCGGGTAAAGCGCGTCTGCAATGTACTGTGCCTTCAGGGGATGGGGCTATCGTTAGTTACATTTTCTGTATGTATGGGCTGCTGTATGTGTTGATGCATGCATGGACATATGCAAAAATATGCATTTGTATGCGTATTCCTTTGGTCGTTCTGATGTGCTAACGTCATCTACTCGTGAAAGCATTGGCTAGTTGTTTAGATGTCGGCCAACTGCGAGGCTGTTCATCTTGGGTGTTCTGGGCCTCTGGGGCGGAGAAACGGTTGCTCACGTTGTGGTCAACTCCTTTTGTTGCTTGTGCTGCTCTGGCCTTCCTCGCTGCTGTTGTCGTTCAGGTATGAAGGCGATTTCGTAGACAGTAAAATGCAAGGGGAGGGATGTCTGACGTGGCAGGACGGCTCCTCCTTCAAAGGCCAATTCAAGAACGGACTGCCACACGGAGAAGGCCGCCACACGCCCAAGGGGGGTGCGCCATCGCCTCTAGGTGAGAGACAATACAAACGGTGAACAAGAAAAACATACAGAGGTCTTAAAAAAAAGGTGGGAGACGAAGGTGTCAGACACAGCAATGAATAGAAGGTGCAGCCAAAAGAA
>NW_013568870.1:552-2506 GCF_000499745.2 Eimeria mitis | reverse complement strand
TCTGTTATATCGAGGTTGCACTTATGAAACTCTGCCATGAAGTGTCCTCGCGGGTGTTTAATAATATTTATTATTAAATAGGAGTAGAGTATAACAACATTCCTGGGGATCATTTGATAAATAAGCATATAGTTGCTCGCTCATTCGCTGTAACTGTCTGCAGTTCATGTTGCTGCCTCGTTGCTGCTGCTGCTGTCGGGCCTGCTGCAGCGCTCTGGAACCTTGGAGTACGGGTGAAGTGGCTAGAAGACCCGGCTGCAGTTCACGCCGATGCAAACGTGACACCTGGAAAGACTTCTGAGGATCCTGCGAAGCACAACACAGCGCAGAGTGTTGCACAGTCAGGGGAGGCAGCGGCAGCAACAGCTGCACCAGCCCCAGCAGCGACAGCAACAACAAACTAGATGCGTTCCAGAATAACTGTCGCAGTTGATATGTGCGTTGGGCCCTAGGCATGGAGTGGAGTTTCGGATGCTATATTTTATGGGTCGCAGAGCCATGAGTTTGTAAAGGGAGTTCCCGATGATGGGCACTTTGGCAGACCGTTTGTGAGGGGTGAAGGGAGGCATGCCTGCCTTCTTTTGTCTCTCGTAAAGCAGATGGAGAGGTTTACGCGGTGTGGGAAATCGCGACTTACGGCATTTAGCAACAAAGGATTTCGTTCTGACAGACACGGGAAGCAAAAGGGAGGGAAAGAGAGACCCCCGGAACGATTGACAGAGCCAGATAGGCATAAGAAAGGAAAAGACTAGGGGCAAGTGGAGACAGATAAGCAGGGAAACGGGGCAGATAAAGAAGGCGCCCGACGCAGAGGTAGAGCAAGCATTGCCGCAGAGACTGACGCCTATATAAAAACGGAAC
Source organism: Eimeria mitis (assembly GCF_000499745.2). NCBI lineage: Eukaryota > Apicomplexa > Conoidasida > Eucoccidiorida > Eimeriidae > Eimeria > Eimeria mitis. Next base: position 1,645 of record NW_013568870.1, on the reverse strand, counting down.
AATGAATGGGTAGAATAACCAAATGGCTCAGCCGTACAGTCTCTTTTTGTTTCCATTTCCACTCCCGATGCACGGGGAATAGTAGCGGCATGGCAAAAGCAGGAAGCCTTGGTGCAGCCAACAGCTGGGTCGTTTTGCATATCCTCCTGCCACCATAAGGACTATTCACATCTCAGGGCGCGAGAAGACAGTAATCCGCGAGATTGAAGGATAAACTGACATGAGAAAATCGACCCCGCCCGAAAACGCGGGAGCTGGGCTCCTCGACAACTTGGAAGAGGAACAATGAAGCGTGTGACCCTCAAGCCGGCGCGCGCCTCTTGTGTGTCGTGTCTCCCCCTTGCAGTTATTGGGAAGGCTCTGCCATTTCACTTATATGGGCAGGCAACAACTGCCCGCGCGCATCAGTGTTTTAAGTGCTCCCGCATGGCATTTGCCACAAGCACCAGCCTTTATATAAAGTGAATGACAGGAGAGCCCTGATTGATGCACAGAATGGGGGAAAAGACTTTGTTGGGTAGTGGATACGTCACTGTACTAGACNCGCTTGAGCACTGTGAACGGAGGCAGGGCCGCTGTTTGGACACAGCTGGACCGTGCACATTGCAGGCCCGGACGGGTGTGTCCGTAGTTTGTGGTGGCGCATAGGAATACAGAAGTGCTTCAAAATTCGTTGAACATCTCATCCGTCCCTTCTTCTAGAAGAGAGGACCTTCAGGAGTACGTGAAACTTGTGATTAAGAGGCCCAGTTTTCCTGTCGCTGCGTGGCGTGTTTAGTTGGCACGCGCCACCCAAAGTTCCTGTCTACTTATAGGGCGTTGCTGCGGCTCTAGGAAGCTGTGAAAATCCAGCCTAGGAGTGCCTGTAAGCTCTAGTTAAGGGAGGGAATCTTCGTGACGCTACAGCGTACAGAAGATAAGTCAAGTACAGGGCTGAATTGTGGAACTTTCGTTTGCAATACAGAACAAATCAGGGAGTACTACACTCTCTGTCCAAAATTGGTGAATTTAGCGTGGTATGGCTGAAGATGGTGCATGCAGCATGATTCACTTGCAGTTGGTGCATGTGTCTCTCCTCGCTCGTAAGCTGGCT
>NW_013568870.1:0-502 GCF_000499745.2 Eimeria mitis | reverse complement strand
GGACACCTGGAGACTGGAGGGCAGATCAGCTGCTTTTCACACGAAACGACATATGAAGCATGCAGACTTTACTGCAGCTCACAACGCTCCTCTGTTGAAATATGTTACTTTCATCACACTTGTTAGCGCAGCATGCTCTAGGGGCAGGCTCGAGTAGCTAACGCCACCCTCACAGCAGGGCAGCTTGCCTGGTGTATAGCATTGACAAGCGCTGGACGCGCCTTGAGGAAAGGGGGGGGGCGAAACTTCTAGGTATTCGAACAAAACTCGCTTCACATTCGAAGAGATACAGTTGCTATTGCCATCCTCGTTATTTTTGGGTTTATTCCCACATGAGCAAGCGGACAAGCTGTGCTAGGATCAAAACGTCTGAAACAGGGAAAGCGGTCGATAGAGTTCTGCATCGAGAAGTAACAGCCTTTGATGGACAGAAGTCCAACTGTGAAATCTGCGCTTCTCTATCAATGGCTCAGCAGGAATGTGCCCACGAGACAATCGATAA
>NW_013576948.1:32659-33265 GCF_000499745.2 Eimeria mitis | reverse complement strand
CAGGAATATACTTCTCTGGGCCTGTAAATGATGCTTCCAGTGGACACTATGTGTTTTGTCCTTTGTCGTAGATCGCTGGTATGCAGCGTCAGCTCTTTTCAGGCGAAAGACACCTGACGTTACGAGTTGCTATATGAGACATGCTGCCACTACACTGCTATGCAGCGCCAGTCTAATCGTCGTATGACGCGCTGTCCCAAAGAACGACAAATGCATTGCCTCTGGATTGTAACCGTTCAAATATTGGGGACTGGAGGGGGACCTGATAAATCAGAAAGTACTTTGTTTGCCTGAAAATGAACGAGCGTTGATTCATGCTGTTTCCGTATTGTCACTTCTCTTCCATCCCCTGACTGGCATTTGTTGCCAGGAATATACTTCTCTGGGCCTGTAAATGATGCTTCCAGTGGACACTATGTGTTTTGTCCTTTGTCGTAGATCGCTGGTTTGCACCGTCAGCTCTTTTCAGACGAAAGACACCTGACGTTACGAGTTGCTATATGACACATGCTGCCACTACACCGCTATGCAGCGCCAGTCTAATCGTCGTATGACGCGCTGGCCCAAAGAAGGACAAACCCATTGTCTCTGGATTGTAACCGTTCA
>NW_013576948.1:32414-32559 GCF_000499745.2 Eimeria mitis | reverse complement strand
AGGCGAAAGACACCTGACGTTACGAGTTGCTATATGGCACATGCTGCCACTACACTGCTATGCAGCGCCAGTCTAATCGTCGTATGACGCGCTGGCCCAAAGAACGACAAATGCATTGTCTCTGGATTGTCACGTTTCGAATGTT
>NW_013576948.1:31144-32208 GCF_000499745.2 Eimeria mitis | reverse complement strand
CAGCTCTTTTCAGGCGAAAGACACCTGACGTTACGAGTTGCTATATGGCACATGCTGCCACTACACTGCTGTGCAGCGCCAGTCTAATCGTCGTATGACGCGCTGTCCCAAAGAACGACAAATGCATTGTCTCTGGATTGTCACGTTTCGAATATTGGGGACTGGAGGGGGACTTGATAAATCAGAAAGTACTTTGTTTGCCTGAAAATGAACGAGCGTTGATTCATGCTGTTTCCGTATTGTCACTCCTCTTCCATCCCCTGACTGGCATTTGTTGTTAGGAATATACTTCTCTGGGCCTGTAAATGATGCTTCCAGTGTACCTTATGTGTTTTGTCCTTTGCTGTAGATCGCCCGTATGCACCGTCAGCTCTTTTCAGGCGAAAGACACCTGACGTTACGAGTTGCTATATGACACATGCTGCCACTACACTGCTATGCAGCGCCAATCTAATCGTCGTATGACGCGCTGGCCCAAAGAAGGACAAATGCATTGTCTCCGGATTGTAACCTTTCCAACCTGGGGGACTGGAGGGGGACTTGATAAATCAGAAAGTACTTTGTTTGCCTGAAAATGAACGAGCGTTGATTCATGCTGTTTCCGTATTGTCACTTCTCTTCCATCACCTGACTGGCATTTGTTGCCAGGAATATACTTCTCTGGGCCTGTAAATGATGCTTCCAATGGACATTATGTGTTTTGTCCTTTGTCGTAGATCGCCGCTATGCACCGTCAGCTCTTTTCAGGCGAAAGACACCTGACGTTACGAGTTGCTATATGACACATGCTGCCACTACACTGCTATGCAGCGCCAATCTAATCGTCGTATGACGCGCTGGCCCAAAGAAGGACAAATGCATTGTCTCCGGATTGTAACCTTTCGAACCTGGGGGACTGGAGGCGGACGTGGTAAATCAGGGAGTACTTTGTTTGCCTGAAAATGAACGAGCGTTGATTCCTGCTCTTTCCGTATTGTCACTCCTCTTCCATCACCTGACTGGCATTTGTTGTCAGGAATATACTTCTCTGGGCCTGTAAATGATGCTTCCAGTGGACATTATGC
>NW_013576948.1:30956-31101 GCF_000499745.2 Eimeria mitis | reverse complement strand
AGGCGAAAGACACCTGACGTTACGAGTTGCTATATGGCACATGCTGCCACTACACTGCTATGCAGCGCCAATCTAATCGTCATATGACGCGCTGGCCCAAAGAAGGACAAATGCATTGTCTCTGGATTGTAACCTTTCGAACCTG
>NW_013576948.1:29993-30694 GCF_000499745.2 Eimeria mitis | reverse complement strand
CACTGCTATGCAGCGCCAATCTAATCGTCGTATGACGCGCTGGCCCAAAGAAGGACAAATGCATTGTCTCTGGATTGTCACGTTTCAAACCTGGGGGACTGGAGGGGGACTTGGTAAATCAGAAAGTACTTGTTTCGCCTGAAAATGAACGAGCGTTGATTCATGCTGTTTCCGTATTGTCACTCCTCTTCCATAACCTGACTGGCATTTGTTGCCAGGAATATACTTCTCTGGGCCTGTAAATGATGCTTCCAGTGGACATTATGTGTTTTGTCCTTTGTCGTAGATCGCCGGTATGCATCGTCAGCTCTTGTATTCATAGTTACTGCGCTGCGTAGAAACTGCTGGCCTGGTGCTGTGTGCACCTAGAGCTTGGATGGCACCCCAACAACTTGCAGTGAGTGCGTCTCGCCTAGCGCAAAACCAGGCGTCGTTATGTTGAAGGTAGTGAGATGCTGCTAATATCGTTTATTGAATTCTCACGTTACGTAGGTAGCAGTGATGATACATGGTACATGCGCGTGGGATATCCGAGCTGTACACCTGCTGGCGTCAATCAGTTGGTGCTATGGAGAAGTGACCATGAGACGCTCGATACTTCGTTTTCTTTGGCCCACAGAGGCCACGAAAAACAGTGCGGGCTAAGACGGCGTGTCACATCGATCGCCAAGTGGAGGTGCCTCGGACTATCACGCTTTAAG
>NW_013576948.1:21418-29808 GCF_000499745.2 Eimeria mitis | reverse complement strand
CGTACAGCTGCGATCACGTTGACGGCTATGCCAAGCGGCCAGAGAACCGCGATTGATTTGGTGCTTGAGCAGATCACCACTTTCACTGGACACGAACGCGCTTTCCAGATCTGTAAAGCGCGCATTGGCAAACTTTTTGACATCGTATAGGCAAAAGAAGAGACACATGTTGGTGATGGGCAGCTTGCGATCACTGTCGAATCTGCGGCTAGTGGATGGTTGTTCCGCACCCATGATGGAGGACGGGCTCTCATGCTTTGTGTGTTAACAGCCTTGTGTGGTAAGGTCCGTTCGCAGTTCGTCATTTACCCTGCCTTCTATGGCTTGCAGATACTTGTTTTCCCGTGCGGCAAGTGACGTTGACTGTTCTTTCTCTGCCTGTTGCAAGCCTCACCTTGTGGCTGCGCCCGTCAACGTTGGGCGCAAACGCTTGCATTATGCTTTGTTGTGTTTGCGCGTTAAGAGCAGTCGATGCGGCGTGTTGACATCGTAGACGTGCGTAGCTCTTGAGGGCATCGATGACTTTTTGTTCCATGTAGAGAATTCGCTTCTTTTAAATTGGGTTTTAGGGTCTCCCTGAAGAAGGTTTTGCTTCCAGTTAATTCAGAAGACTTGTGGCGGGTGGCATATGCATCCGGGAGGCCTATATTATTGGCGGCCTATATAATATTGGGCTGAAAAGACACAGAAGGTGTCCCTGAACAAAGTTTTGCTTCCGGTGAATTCAGAAGACTTGTGGCGGATGGCATATTCATCCGCGAGGCCTATATTATTGGCGGCCTATATATTATTGAGCCGATAAACACTAGTAGGTGCGATAGTGCTGTTGCACAGCCACCTTGCTACGCGCAACATTGGAGGTGCGTTTCGTTGGCTCACTGCATAGTCACGCGTCTCACTTCCTAAGCAAACTTTCTTTCTTTAATGAGTTTTCTTTATCTCTGGGGTGCCCAGGTTGATGTCTGAGGGTGATTTGGCGTCAATCAAAAACCAAAACAAGGTTACCTACCCCCCTCTTGGGCAAAACGTTTTTTCCTGAACGTGAGCTCAAGCTTGCTTGTAAATTTATCATCTTTCTCCTTGTTTGCTGTGTTCCTGAGTGTGCGTTTGCTGAGTCTTAAAGTGGGTCTGGGCGGGGTGAGAGAATGGCATTCTTTAGCGGCTTCCACAGGGGCTTTTGTTCTCGATGATACAGGTTATGGCGCGGATGTCCTGCCTAATTCATGGATCTGTACAGCTAACATTTCTTATGGATGCCGAATAATCCCGGAAAAAAAACGTCTTTTTGGATTGGCTGAGGTTGAGGCCTCCGTAGCATATCAGCACATGCGGAAAATCTGGGTAGAGTGCTTGTAGAACGGATATTTTCAGCAGTACGTATCATCTTCAATTTTAGTTGAACTTTTTCCAAGATGTGAGGGACAGATGATTCTATACGCGAAAAGGGAGTGAGCCCCATGAAGCGGCATATATGCGGCCACGCAGAGGCTTGGCTAGGGTTATTGGTAGGTACATAAGTCTCTGCGTATTTGCAGGATGCTTTCAGTGGGCACCATGCATGTATCGTTTCGTTGTGAACCGCCGGTATCCTGCGTCAGCTTTTGTATGCTTGTCACTGCGATCCCGAACTAAGCTCGTTTGTGTTGACCTCTGTGCAACCAGAGGTTTTCACATGGCATGACGTTCTAACGTGCAGAAATTGTGGCTCGTGCTGCATCAATCCAAACGGTGTTGCGCTTTTCAGAGCTATTGGGCTAGAACCTCCATATACCGTACTTATCCGTTGTGCTGCCGAAATCTCGTGTTTCGGTGTCGTTTGATCGCTTGTTTGGAATGTGCGCAGATGATATTTGTATGTTAGGTATTTGAGCAATATCGCAACTGGTGTCAATGAGTTTGTGCTGTGATGGGCAACAAAAATTGTATGCCAGCCGTCCCACGGCAACGTTCAGGTATAGTCGCAATTCGTCATTCACTCTGCCCCTAAGAATTGGCGGGGGGTTGTTTACGCCTGCAGCAAGTGCGGTGCACTGTTCTTTACTTGGTTGTTGCGGACGTTACCTTGAGACTGTGCCTATCTACGTTGGGTGGTGCGAAAATGAATCTGCTCAGGTACTGCGTCTAACGTAGCACCTGTCGTGTGCGTCGTTGGGGCACTACACCGTCCCCCTTCTAATTTGATAGGGTATGTGGCTTGTCGTCTCGGGTGCGTTTTATTGCCGGGCTGTCTGAGGAGTTCATTTAGTGAATACTGCTGTTGACGGATTGGTGTGATTTGACACGGGACTACGCGGCATCGTGTGCATTGGCTTTCCTCTCTTGACGGGTGCGTTGATTGTTATCGATGGGCTTACCTATACCGCAATACCGTGTGCTAGCGAGCGAGTACCGCTAATATTTTAGGCGGTGGCGTATTGTAATCTCTTTATGTGAAGACGTTTGCCGCCTCCGAGTGCGGCTGAAAGGACGCACTGAGTGTCTGGGCGGCGCTGCCTTTCGCTAGAACGCAGGCGTCAAGCAACTCCGCTGAAGACCCACTTGACGTGGCACGCATGCGCACGCTTGAGTGTCAGGAAACGGAGAACTCCAGGATGCGGAGCCTACGGGCGCGTGACGTAAGAAAGTCACAGAGCCGTCACTACATCACGGCGGCTACGCCATGGCAACCTCATTGGAAATGACTCGGTGTATAGGCGGGCTGTGCGCTTAGTGGGCCTCACGAGAAAAGCACACTCAGGATTTGTAAAGCATGAATCGGCAAACGTTTAGATTCTTCGTGAGCAAAAATAAGATGCTAAGCCGTGGTGGAAACTTTGCTATCGATGAGGACTATGCGCGTAGTGGATGGCTACTGTGCAGCCTACAATACATGGCCGGTTCTATGCTTTGTGTGTGAACAGCGTTTGAAGACAGGGTCGCAATTCGTCATTCACACTGCGTCTAACAATTGGCGAGGAGTTGTTCACTCCTGCAGCAAGTGCGGTGCACTGTTCTTTACATAGTTGTTGCGGACTTTACCTTTTGACTGCGTTTACTATACGTGCTTTTCTTTTTGCCTCAAGGCATTCGAGGGGATGCCCGACTTTGTCATGGTACAGATACGAAACGGTTGAGGCTACTGAGAATTGCAGCGTATTAGTCAGACCTACAAACCAGGTTGTGCACTTTCGTGTTGCTAAGATCTGCAGGGGTTCGTAGGGAGCTCTGTGTTTCGTATGTTCAGGATGTGCGTTGCTTGCGTGGCACAAACGGCGTCTCCAGCAACGTGTGCGCAGGAGGTCGCGCAGTCGTGCCTTGCTGCGATGTGCAGATTGAACAGTCGAAGTCAATCATGTGCAGGATCACACTGCGCGCCGTTTCGGCAACAGGAACAACGTCTTTCCTGCGGCACTGTAAAGGGAAATAGTAATGTGGCACGTGTGAAGCATAATTGATGTTAGCCAGAATTTTGCGCAGTGGTCTGCTGTAAAGCGTTGTGCAGGTGCCGCTCGGGGGTCTCCGCAACCGGCATCCAGGAAGTGGATGTTTACAGTGGCATATAAATCCTGAACAGATCCACGAGTCGACGAAACGTTGAAATGGATGACCCAGCGTAGATCTCAAATATAGATGGCTATGGTAGCTTTTCTGTGTTGCTCAACATGAGCGTCAGGCGTGCGTAGATCTATGTGGCGGATGCGCAGGGAGTGGGTTGCTAGAGGGACAGGGTTCATTTCTCAGCGAAGCGTCGTCGCAGGAGAGGCTTCAATGCAGAGCGTGGCTCTGCGTAGCAGCGTATGCAATTCAGTAGCATTTGCGATTGTAGTCTTCCTTGCACGTGCACCATATCCGCCAGGCGGTATAGGCACTGGACGCCCAGGGTGTGTGTTGCTTGGGGGAGGTGCAAAAAGCTTCGATGGAGCCGTTCAATATGAAGCCCCACAAGCTCGGATGGATGCAGGAGCTGCGCATTGAGTATATGCCTGCGATCGATAGCTTCGGCTGACGTCTGGGTGGCACATTGGTTCTCGAGAACAATGATTGCGTATCTATTGCGTATGTGTAATGCCTACAAACCAGGTTGTGCAGTTTCGCTTTGTTGTAATCTGCAGGGATTCATAGGGAGCTCCGCCCCCCGTTTGCTCAGGAAGTGCGATTCGTGCTGGTTATAGACCACATTTGCAGAAGCATCCAGTGGCGGGACGGTGCTGTGGATTCTTGGATATGAGAGGAAGGTCTGTTTAGCAGATCGCGCCGTGTCTCTCGCTGCGATGTACAAATTGACGTTCCGAAGTGCAGGCTTATGGGGACTGGCTAAATGTTTTGCGCCACAGTCAGACTGCGGGCCGCTACGAAGAACGTGTGCACGGAAAAGCTCGTAGAGGCCCCGAGCCTGACTGTGGCGCAAAGCGAAGTAGTGAAGTAGCTAGTGTGAAGTACACCACAGGCTAGTCAAAGCTTGACTTCATTTCTTCCTGGTGAGGATCTTCAAGGGGACGCAAGTAAAGCTTCTCAGTGGATCTCCAGGGAGTGTGTGGCTAAAGCGCCATGTAGAGTCCCGCGTCATTTAGTCTCGCTAGTTTTCCCGCCCGCACTGGGTAAACACTTTGTCTGTGTATGCCTTAGCTACAATAAACTATTGAGGCCAGCACTGTGGCAGACCCGGCCTCAGATGCAGCCGCAGTGCAAGACCTTCGAGTGCACCTGCGCAGAACAGTGGTCACGATATATTCAACTTGCAGCCGGTATGCATATGCAGGTTTTCGGGAGTGAACAACTTAGGTTGAGAGGCGAAGAAACATCCGCATTTGACAAGCAGCCTCCGGGCGGTCGGCGGCAGCGATCGTTGAACATGTTGCCGACTTTATTCGGGTTGGATGGTTCATCTGAAGCACAATTGGTGCGTTGGGCGTGGTTCATCTTATGTGGCGCCGCTGTTTTGGTGCGCCACAGATATATTGCAAGTGTTCACAGTATATTCCAGTTAGCAGTGTGGCGTGTGTATGAAGGGTTTTTCCGCTTATTTGGGTCCGCGAGCTGCTGTGATGCATCCTCACCTAGATATAGCAATAATGCGTGGCAATCAGGTGTTGGTGTTAATCAGCAACGTGAAAATCGTAGGGCTGGCTTCTTCAACATGCGCTCAGCGCATATATTGCGGGGTGCTGTTATGGGTGCCTTGGGTCAAGTGATGACGCAGTCGTACGTGTCACCCCCAAGCTCGCGTGCCGATACTTCCAACTGCACTGCTGACATTAGCCGATTTTGGTGAACGTTAGGATGCAAATTTGGCCTTTGCCGCTAGCAACGTTCTTTGTGTGGTGCAATCTCGTCTTTATACGACGCACTGTATAAACGCCGTGTCTTGATGGTGTTCATCCGGATCCCCGCTTTGGGGTTTTATGGAATGTAGCGTGCCTCTGTAGAGTAATTACGGCTGGCGATCAGTGTCGGTGATGCGCCTGCACGCAGATATAGCAACAGTGCAGGTCCGTTAGGTGAGTAACGACAACGCAAGGAGGATATGGTGTATGCATCCACTACGCAGTCAGTGCGTATATAACAGGATTTATGCGATTCTATAGGCATAGGCGTATTTGAGACGAGTTGTCCAGCATCAAGGGCATTTGAACTCATTTCGGATCTCTGTTGGTTTCCTACGCTCGTCGGAAACTCCATAGATTAGGCGTTGTTCGTGCACTCTTTGCTCTTCTGTCCTTCACGGCGGTTTTGGCTTTCCTGCATACAGCTAGTGGGCATTCTGACCTGCGAAGTGGCACATTATTGTCTGCCTTGGCTAGCGGGCAGTAGTGGATTCGTCCTTTCACTCAGGTGGAGCAGCAATGCAAAGCTAGCAGGTGCCTATGACCAACATGGTAAGAATCGGGTCGATAAATACACGGTGCAGTGCGTTATTATTCCGCAGGCTTTGGAAATCGTGTTTCTGTGCCACTCCCTCTGAGCAGCGAACTGACACAGGTTAAAGATAACACATGCGGCGTTTTGTTTTGTTGTGAGCTAGTTCATGGGTATGCAAGATAGCTTCCAGGTAGCAGTTTGAGATCCGGTGTGCAGGACGTCTGCAACTCGAGCAGACCAACAAGTACCTATAGTTCATTCGAAATTGTCACGTGGCTGGAAGGCATTCTGCGCAGCAGGGCTAACATAGCTTTGACAACTGCATGATGCGAAAACTTCTTAGATAGTTGACAAATCGGGTACTGAAGATGGATAGTGAAGTAACAGAAAGTGCGAATCGATACTTCTCAGCAGCCGCGGCATGCGAGCGCATTCCTGACCCGGTGCGGCGTCCTGGACTTGCTACTCCCAACATTAGTACTGGCGCCATTTCGAGGATTCTGAATTCCTCTCGGCTGTACTGGGATTCCATGGGCAGGGCCACTTCAGGTGCGATGTTGCGTGTTGGGAGCAGGTAATAGTCATCAATCGTGCCCGTGCATCTGCAGTGGTAACGAAGAACTGGCGAGTCTCTTGGCGAGGTGCAAAGAGCGTGAAAGGAATGCAGCAATATAGGATGCTAGTCAGGAAGCAATATGATGACCTTCTTTAGGGTTCCGCAGGTTGGAGAGAGTTGTGATACAATGGATTCGCACAAAAGAATTCGAGTTAGTAGTAAGGCTATCCAGATGCCACGGTCCCTCTGGCGCGTGCACCTGTGGGTGCATCTGTGTTCGCAACTCTGCCGCGGTAGCTGAAATGCAGTTTGTGCCGCCTACTCTCTCTCTGTTCCATGTCATAGTATATGACAATATGCACTATGCTCGAAGTGGCTGACACACATTATTTGGTCGCTTGGCTCATCCCTATGTGTTCTGATTTAACATCCTAATCTTGCCTATTCGTGCCAGGCAAGAGCTATATGCTAGCTCGAGACTCGCGTGGAACTGCACAACAAACATCCGATAAAAAAGCCCAGCTTTTCAACTCCTGGCGAACAGAAAAAAACTGAACTCTTTGGCAACCACATTTTCTCGACTTGTCATCTTCTGGTTCATTGTAATCGCCGCCGTTGCAGTTGCTAGTGTATCCGGTTACAGTCTGCATGCTTAGCTTGTCGTCGTTGGTCTGGCTCACGACAGTATGAATCCCGTGGCTCCCGTGGCGCTCCACGCAGTTGGTCAGTTGCTTTCTTGAGATGCTCTGCAGAAAATGCTTGTTTTGTTGTCGTAGGAAGCAGTGGCAATGTTACATAGAAGGGCATCTGTGATTGTTCTTCAGTATAGGTTTGCTAGGTAGTGGCAATAGCCTTGATGAAGGCATGTTCTAGAGAATGCGTGGGAAGTGGTCTAATGAACTATCGATACGTTTATCCCTACAAGCCGGTATGCAATGGTCCAGGTAGCAGTCCAACTGGCGGTGCATGAAGCATATGCTGCTTGGTGTATAAAAAGGTGCAGTTGCAGTGGAATGCCGTCAAACAGAGTTGGCGTCACGATCGGAGGCTTCCTGAAGGTGCCTGTACAGCACTCTCACCAGAATTTTGATAAAAGCATGATCATCCAGGATGTTCTTTGCATACTCCGTACGGGCATTGAGTGGCCAAGCCGTAGAGGCATGCAGCATAGGGCGGCAGGCGATACTGCGTCTTCCACTACGCTGCCAAGCGTATCATGTTTATTTTGGCTCGTCGCGACAGCAGTCAGGAACTGCCCAGTTCTAACATTTAAGCAATCTAAGAATCGGGTAGTTCTCATGGGCCTTACCAGCAGCGTCTAGTTCGAAGTTCGATGTGCGGTCCTGTGAGACATTCGTACCATGAAGTATTCGTTGCCCGGTGGCAGCGCACAGTAGCCAATGGACAATACAGCAATATGGATTTTACAGGAAATACCGTGAGAAGAGCTGGCGGCATAGCTGTGGCAAATGGACGCCTAAGCAAATGCACACAAGAAAATATCCAGATATTTGCCAGTTGGTTGATATCGGCGGACAGTAGGTGCATGTGGTGCAAGGCTGCTCAGCGGATGCGGTTTCTTTAACGTTCGCCGACCTTGTTGACATTTCGTGATTTATCGCCACCACAGTTGCTGTTCCTGCCGTCGTTAGGGAAGCATCATCGCAAGTGCCTGCCACACTAGGCAGTTCCCGAAGCTCCACTTGCATTTGTCTAAGCATTCAATGCATTCGTCCTGGGGCAGGAAGACAATCTGTACTTCGAAAACAAATGGGGATCAGAAGGAGTATCTTGAGAGAAGCAGGACGCGGCTAGTCTGTCGAACGTCCGCGGGGCACGTACCACCACCTCTAAGCCTGCTGCGCTGTCGGCTTACATTGTTTCTAGGGTATGTTCATTAGATTAGTTGAGCGACAGATGTGGCTGTTGCTGTGTAGAGTAGGTGCAGTATGAAAGCGATGCCCCTGCTCAATAACGTATTCTGTGCATCGCGGAA
>NW_013576948.1:17973-21285 GCF_000499745.2 Eimeria mitis | reverse complement strand
AAACGCATACAATATGCTTGGATATAGATGTGAGATGCTTAATTCGGTAGAGGAGGTATCTCCATGGTGCAAGGGCTGTTCCCGCTGAGTAACATCAATGCATAGCTTTTGGCTCGGTTGCGTGACGGCGTTCACAATGGTATTTCGTTCGCATAAAACTACAGTGTCGGTCAATACGTAGACACGGGGTAAATCTATATCTATGTAGTACACGCATCGGCAGATTTCGTGTGGAATACTGAGCAGTCCTTCTTTTTGCATGACGAGCTTAGCGGGCTCTTAGCTATACGCAGAGATAGACGGCGTTTTGCAGCATTCTGTTACTGGGTTTTCTTCTGCGGTTTGACAAGCAGGAATTCGTCGGCCAAACCTCCGCGGCTTTTTTTAACTTGTCATGGATGATATGTAATTAGTAAACCCCCAACAATCTCGAAAGGGAAGTCGCATTTACAAGCTTCGAAAGCCGTATCATCTGAGTGGCATTGGTTCTTCATTCGGCAGTACGTACGTTGCGTACTTCACAGGATCGCCAAAATGATGCAGTTTCAGCGTATGCAGGGAGTTTATTGCGTCTGCTGAACCTACCAGCACGCCCTGAATACGTCGTACTTATTATGGATTTCAGGTACTCGCTTAGTGTTGCCCGCAGGGCAAACAAAAACACTAAAGCAAAGTAATTTTAACTTACTTACCTCAAGCACGTTGAGTTGTGGGCAAGTCGGGGAGGCTAGTTTGCAGTCGAAGGGCCACAATTCCCAAACCGCAATTCGCTTCACGCATAGACGAGGCGTAACTGGAAACTGCATCGCACCGATACTACTAGAGAAACATTTAACCTTCATCTTCTATTGCTAAGGAGCAATGGTGAAATTGGTCCCCTAGCCCTCCGCCGTAACGGTTTCAATGACGCACACCCAGCAAATAAGCTTTGGGAGTGAAAATAGTATGCTTGGTCATATATCATTCGTTGGATATAAATATAATACTCTTTGGTCCAATAAAGGAGGCTACTTAAGATTCCTTCTTGGATCACCATTTTTAAAGGATCACAGTATGCCGCCATCCGTTATATACTGCTCAACCTAGGGCTCGCCGTTGGAAATGGAAACGACGGCAGTTGGCTTAGTATCTAAGCAGTAAGACAGATGCTGTCTATAACGGAAACAGGAATCAATCAAGACAAAGGCGACTGCGGCGTACAGTGCCTTACTGGTAGCTAGCCGGGATACTGCGTCGTTCCAGATTAAATGTGTCTTTAATATACTTCAATGAGCGGTCGTGCTGCATGAGCCAAAGAGTCTACGGAAAAGCTGCTCCGTCGTGGAAATATTGAAATCATTCAGAAATATATGTATCTTCGAGACTTCATTTTGCTCGACAGACAGCGTAGAACTTTTCACGTGTTGAATACGTCTTTCCATGAGTCGTTGTGCTTAGCACCAAATTGATTGGTGTTTTCGAGTTGTCGGTTACCTAGGAGGCCATCGCCTTGACCGGCATGTTACGAACATCGCTTTGGAGGAAGAAAACTTCCCCCAAATTGGACAGCACGAGGACTGGAAACAATGCCTACTGGGAGGTGGGACATCTGGTGTAATGGGAGTCCCCTGTCGTATCGGAGGACCTTCGTGAGCGGCAGTAGAGTCAAACATACTTAAGAAAAAGGTTCTCAGAAAAATTTGACCTCCCATCCAATCCCCATGCAGCCTGCGCCCAGCGACTCAAGGTCCTGGAACGCTAACTGTGCTTCTGATAGGTCAAGATGGCTGAATACTGTCGGCTGCATGTGTGCAATCCCCCACACAATCCATGGCACACCGTGGCAGTTAATTGATACTGACTCTTAATATAAGTAGCAAAAACAACACTGCCTCTGTACTAAAACTCCGTGGAGGACACAGCCTACTGGAATATTGTTTTTTTGGTGTACTTCGAAAACTAATTAGTCCATTAGATGTACTTTCGGAGCGTAAGATGCTTCTCACCTGACCCATTTCCAGAGAAGCGGTCTACACGGGGCGGACACTGTTCCGTTGTTGCTGCATCTGTGTGGATCCGCCGTGGCGACTGTCTGCCGCAAGGGTAAAGCAGATGTATTCACAGTGTCCTGAAACGGTGATGTAGCTGGCTATTCGGACAGAGTATAATTTCATCTGTTCAGTACAAAATGTGGAAGCGATGAAATACGGAGACCCAATAAATACGGCATCTACGTGCTAGCCCACCCACCCACATCTTGTATATATGTTGAGAAAACCTCCTTGCGGCCGCTGCGCAAACCACACTAGCAGGAAGCTGCGCGAAGTGATGGATACCTTCCAGTGTACTTTTACACTTCCTTTTCGTCGTGTTGCTTTACAGTATCTCCGTGGGGACGTGATACGTGCCTCCTAGGGGGCGCACAGTTCTCTCTCCAGGTTTCACGTTCTGCAGTGCTGCTGAATCTGACTGGAGGTGTGCCGCCGCCACTGCTGGTCCCAGCACAAGCTGCAAAGACCTCCATAAACATGCCAAGCTTCTAATGAAACGTCCCCATCAAGACCGTCGATACGTTTTGTTTTCTATCCCGCATCCATACAGCAATCAGGAGCATTGATGCCGTCCCATGCGCCACACATTAGTTGTGGTTTTGATAAACCGCAGAAACTGATTGCGGTCGGATACGTGGCCACAGAACAAAGTCTATACGCGGCTACGTGTCACAAGCGATCGTTGATTCGCCGCTCAACCCAACATGCTGACACGGCAGTATCATCGGATGCGCACTGGCTCTGTCATGAATGTATCAGTCATTGCTCGAATGTGTAGCCTTGTGTGCGCTGCCTGTCACACTATGGGAGCTAATTGATATACGCACGCATTGTTAATGTTACCACGAAAAGCAAGACAACTGCAAAAATAATCCACACAGTACATGTGTATGGATTTTTTGGTTCTAGTACACTTTAGAAGGCGAATTGTACGTTTGATAAACTAGGACCTAAGGCTGTATTTCAATCCCACTATAGCTTTTCCCCCTTCAGAGGCACGATGTTCACTCACCTGACAGCTTTACATTGCTGCTGTATTTGAGTGCAGGCACCAAGGTGCGCCGCATAAGCAATTGCCGTATTGGATGCCCACCAAACAATTTGCTCCCACCAATCCATAGGCATACACCTTGGCGATGCGCAACGGGCGATATGCCGTGCCGTAGATATCCCCCACGCACGCAAATACCAACCATCCTTTAAGCAGCATTTCAAACCCGTTAATATAGTATGACGTGAACGCGCACCTCCCCTGAGATTCATAGTCTTTCGCGAAAGCGCG
>NW_013576948.1:14768-17853 GCF_000499745.2 Eimeria mitis | reverse complement strand
TACTGGACGTTCTTCCCCAGAAGCAGAAGGAAATCCGTACGCTCTGAGCCAAAAAACTAATTGGACATTTATAAAATGGGCGGGAAGCGTAGAGCCGGCCTGCTTTCCTTCCCCAGCTTTGTGAAGGTAACAACAGAACCTCTCAGCCAGAGGCCACTGTCTTTCTGCATTATATCCGAGCAGGTCCACAACATATTTCCATCGCTAGAGACTCAGATGCATCAATCGCCTTTGTCCGGAGAGGCGGTTGATGCTCTGGGAAGCTAAGGGCAGATTCAGTTATCACGATCAAGTGTATCACTCCGTGTACAGTTGACCTCAATATTGAGTGTGCCCTCCGCAATTGCAGTACGCTGCAAATAATACATTCCTGTTTCCCCCTCCCTCCCCCTGAGTGGCATATCCCCCTCCCTTTGCTTCGCCGAGACAGCCCAGCGAACCTGAAACCTGAACGGACCCGGATAGGGTGCCAAGGCGTCCTGCGGGCACACGGGGGATATTCTTTGACAAATTAGCTGCAGTTGTTGCTGTAGCGTACTGCTGTTGCAGCTTCAGCATGCTCCTGTTGCTGCTGTCAGGCTTTCCTTGGAACTTTCAGCCCCATGGGGAGTCGGCTATCATTGGACTCCACAGGGACGCAGCGATAGACCATGCAAAGAGCAGTAGTAGCACGCAAGGAGCGCCCACTACTCAATGAGCTCGATGAATTCAACGGAATCCTCGAGGGCAGGAGCGAGCAGCGTAACGAACGTGGAACATGTTGGCTAGCTCGCATGTTACGAAGCCATCTAACGAGCAAATGAACCATCTAACTACCTAGCTAGCAAGTTTGCCAGGTAACTACCCGGCTAGCTCAATAAATAGCGGCCGAGCTGAGTAGCTCCTGCGGTGACCTGAGTTCTATTGGGATCGTCCTAATCAGAGATTAATCCGGCATTTGGTGATTCTTTTGTCCCGTGGTCTAAAACGCACTGCGGGCTGAGGGGCCAGAGCTTGTAGTCCCCCTATCAACGCTTCAATCATTAAACCCGTCCAATTGCACGTGGTACTGCGGTAGAGAGAGCAATCAGTGCTTCAAAAAAAGAACTAAATAAAAGTTAGCTGAAATTAACCCCGCGGGAATAGCCATTCCTGCCAAGAGCTCGGCGTGCCTTTCACCACCCTGCAAAACTCCTATGTGCACACCAAAGGCGGCACAAATATATATGAACGTATACAGTATATGCATACATACACTTATATATAATACATGCATCTAAAAAAATGTGTCTAGTAAGCGAGAAGTGTAAACGCCTACGTTTACATACGTGCGTACACGTGTCTTCCGACCATGGTCACGTACGTTTATGCATACGGGTATGCACAGAAAAGAAGTGCGTGCTGATTTAATGCGTGGCCAGTGCTGCTAAACGTAACAGCAGGTGCAGAGGTGAAGGCTTGCGGAGACGTTAAAGGAGCAACAAATCCTTGTTGAGTTCGCCAAAGAATAAGAGGGGGTCCGACGTGGCTATTTTGATGCGGTCCTTCACTCTCTACCCAGAGCAGAAAGCAGAGGCAACAAAAGCCAGACAGCACATCCACATGACGGCGGATATATGCTGCTAAATTGCAAAGACATGGCACAAAGCCAGATCATACGTGTACCCACAAAGGAAGCTCAAGAGACCCACTCACCACGTTAGACGAACTTATCAGCCCCCCCACAAACAACGGTTCACCCCTCACATCCCACTGCAAGCCTTCAGTAGTCACGCTACGCACTTTCCCTGCTGTGCACCACAGCAGCAGCAGGAGCAGCACAGCCAGCAGCAGTCACATAGCAGTAACAGCAATAGCAGCAACAGCAGCAAGAGGAGTGAAAAACACTGTGGGCCTGCTATGGCTCCAGTTGCGTACGACCAGCTCTATCTGTTGATCTGCGTCAGAGTCTTAACAAATGCGGCGAGAGAAATAATGCCAAAGCGGCACTACAAAGAAACAGCAGAGGGCAGCAGCAACATAACCTACCCATGGGCAGAAACCCGCAAGTCTCTGAGAAGACCTTGTTCGACAGCAACACCCTGTTATCCCCCTCAAGCAACAAAACACAAGCATTGTACCCTCCCAATAAAACCACCTGGGAATATAACGCACACACAAAGAACGAGCAGCAAGGAGCATACTGAACAATACAAAAAAAAGCGACGACAGCAACAGCAACAACATTATCAACAGCAGCAACGACACGAACAGAAACAGCTGCAGAAACAGCAAGAGAATTGGAACCATCCGGCATGTGGAGAGCTAATAATCTGTCCTCCTTGCGTCAGAGCAAGAGAGGGGATATATGTCGTCAGGTGTACCTACACCGGAAATCCAGTATGATGTCGTGGTTACAAGTGCTGAACCACGTGCACTCACAACAGCAGCACCAGAAGCAGTAGCTTCTGCTCCAGCAGCAGGGCTCAGCAAAATCTGCTGCTCACCTTGGGGAGCTGCTGAGACGCGGTCGTGGAGGCATTATGAACTTTGTACAGAAAACTGACTGCGGCGATTGAATGATCGAACCGGCCACCGATGGCCCCTGTAACAAGGTGATAGCAGGCGACAGATTTGAGCATGCAGCTGGCAGACGCACAAAACCGGGCATGGCTACGAAGACAATTCCACACGTACAGATCCCACTGATTCCAGCAGCAAGAACGCAGCTGCAGCAGCAACAGCAGCAGATGCAACAACCGGAGGAGCAAAAGTAGCAGCAAACATCGGAGATCTCCTGACCCGTAAATGATGACGGCGTCGTTGGCAGATAAGCGATATTTGTTTGCTGCAAAGGCGAAAGCCTTCTCAAAGTCTGTTTGACTCTGGTCGGGCAGACGCACAACCGGCACACCGCGCGTTTGAAAGAAAGAGAGAGCCTACACAAGCAACAGCAGCAGCCGTAGACAAAACTGCCCCAAATCAGCAGGGGTACAAACCACAGGAGCGCAAGAATTCAGCTAGGTCAACTCGCACCGACTTTGAAGCAAACGTGTAGGCAAGTAAATAACCGGAAAAACAAACAAACAAACAAACAAAAGAATGAACACAAGCACGAAAACACGCA
>NW_013576948.1:12780-14536 GCF_000499745.2 Eimeria mitis | reverse complement strand
CGGATTCTTGTCCAGATCACGATCTGACAAAATATTGCTGCGGCAAAATGTCAAAACTCCGTCATGTATAGCATATATATACGTCCTCGACGAACAGAATGGCTGCAGAAAGAAAACGAATGGGAGGACCAAAATACTTCTGCCGCGCACCTCCGTGGTAGAAGAGTCCAAATCTCCTCATATACAGGCGGGCAATTTTAGCGTACGTACGCCTGAAGGCAGGGGAGCTGCACACAACCAAGGAGCCGCTGCAGCGACGGGCGGATCTAGGGCATTTCTTGGGCATTTCTTGTCATCCCCCCAGGTAACTCCTGCACTTGCTGCTGCTGCTGCTGAACCTCCTGTTCTTGCTGCTGCTGCTGCTGTTGTTGTTGTTTCGCCTCAACAGCACGGTAGAGGGGAAGCATGTGGTTGGCGGCGCCGTCAGCTGCGACGACTAGCCATGCGTTTTCAAGCAAACCGTGTACGTAAGAAGGAAACGGCCTATTGAGCAGCAGCACCACAACTCTTCCTCTCCCTGAAGCAGCTGCAGAAGCATCTGCTGCTTTTGCCTCTACTGCTGCAGCCTCTGCATAGGCAGGAGCAGCCGAAATCTCGCGGTGCCCCCAGACCGTTTCCAAAAGGCGAAGATCGTGCACAGTTGTCAGCATGCGGTCGTTGCTGCTTCTGTTACTGTTAATTCTGCTGCCATTGCTACTGCTGCTTCTGGATTCCGTGTTACAGTGCTGCAATCTGCGCTTGTTGGCATGAAGCCTCCCTGAGGAAGCCGACGGTGGTGGCATCACCGGGGCAGTTGACGCGAATGAGGGGTCCACGGCAGTGAAAGTGCGCCGGTGCTGCAGATACGGTTGCGAAGGCAGTGTCGCATGAGGCTGTACGTACAAAGCCTTGAGGATGCGAGCGTGAAAGAGCAGTCGAGAGTTCAGAAACATCTTGCTAGATGTATTGAATGAACTGGTGGTTGCGGTGGAGCCGGTCTTAGCAGCAACACATGAGGGACGAACTGGATTTGTACAGGCGCATGAGTAGTGCAGGTATGGAGGCTGCGAAGCTTGTGCTGTGCCAAGGCGGAACAGAGAGAGCAGTAGGGCCGTGTGCCAGGAGCGCCAGCACCGGGGGAGAGCAGGGCGCCCCCGCAGAAGATGGTGCTAGGCCTGTGCAGGGCAGCTGATTTGCTGTTTTATGGTTGAGGTGTGGGTACGGGGAGGAAATGCTGAGTGCCAGGGAAAGAAGAAAATGCAGTAGATAAAAGGGGATTCGAAATGACCGGTGGCGGTGAATCCGCATGGCCAGGGATAGCTTCAGTCGTCCACAGATGCATTACAAAAGTGAAAAGGGCAGAAAATAGAACATCGCGCAGAAGATGGGCCGGCAGTTCCTCATAAACGCGCAAAATTGCTCGCGTCCTTGAACTGAAACGTGAACTGAAGGCAGCGAGCTGGCCTACAGTAAGCATTGCTGTCATAGGAGATGAAGGAAGTGTGCATACACTCCTTAGTCCCTAAAATAAGTGTCAACTTCAAAGTACCATGGGAGACTGATGGTTTGCGCAGTTCAATGCTCTCCGTACGCCACAGCCCCGTGGCGGCCAGATTGCAAAGGTATCGACCTGGGGCGAAGAAAACACTAACGTTTGAGGATAAGCTCGTTTCTTCAAGAGATAGGGACAACTAATATTTAATATTTCTGTTCATTTCCCTCAACTCAACTTCCCAGTTGCCTTTGGAGCGTTCCCCTAGGCGTACCGTGCCCGCTC
>NW_013576948.1:12192-12680 GCF_000499745.2 Eimeria mitis | reverse complement strand
TCGTGTGTCTCAACACGCAGGGATCCTCAGCGTGGTGAAGACTAAGCTCGAACACGGCTGCTCCTTCTCCGCAAGAATCTGTGGTTTTGAAAGCCGATGAAATAAGCAGAATCATAGTTGATACTGGGCCACCAATCAAAGCCTGCCAAACTGTAGCGTGGT
The DNA here is from genome assembly GCF_000499745.2 of Eimeria mitis. Lineage (NCBI taxonomy): Eukaryota > Apicomplexa > Conoidasida > Eucoccidiorida > Eimeriidae > Eimeria > Eimeria mitis. Next base: position 12,518 of record NW_013576948.1, on the reverse strand, counting down.
CTGCCTAGAGTGTAGCGTGGTCTGCAGCATCGTCTGTCTGCAGTTAGCACGGGTTGGCCTTGGTAGGCTGTATGTAATCTAATACACACGCTCCATAAGTGTATGCAGCGGTGAAGCAGACAGTAAAGGAAGCTTCGTTGACGCTTCTTCGTCTGCGCACGTGGGGCTGGCTTGTGTCACTAGAGCGCTGGCACTTCGAACGTAGTCGACAGAAACGAGCTGCAGTGTAAGTAGAAACTCAAGGTAAAGGTTTACCAAAAGCAGCTGACCTCCCTTCCCTGTCTTCAGGCGTCCTGGGAGTTGAGCTCAGGGCCTGGGTGTTGCGG
>NW_013576948.1:11106-12092 GCF_000499745.2 Eimeria mitis | reverse complement strand
TCGTGTGTCTCAACACGCAGGGATCCTCAGCGTGGTGAAGACTAAGCTCGAACACGGCTGCTCCTTCTCCACAAGAGTCCGTGGTTTTGAAGGCCGATGCAATAAGCAGAATCATAGTTGATACTGGGCCCCCAATCAAAGCCTGCCAAACTGTAGCGTGGTCTGCCTACTGTGTAGCGTGGTCTGTAGCATCGTCTGTCTGCAGTTAGCACAGGTTGGCCTTGGTGGGCTGTATGCAAGCTAATACACACGCTCCATAAGTGTATGCAGAGGTGAAGCAGGCAGTAAAGGAAGCTTCGTTGGCGCTTCCTCGTCTGCGCACGTGGGGCTGGCTTGTATCACTAGAGCGCTGGCCCTTTGGCCGTAATCGACGGAAACAAGCTGCAGTGTATGTAAAAACTCAAGGTAAAGGTTTACCAAAAGCAGCTGACCTCCCTCCCCTGCCTTCAGGCGCCCTGGGCGTTGAGCTCAGGGCCTGGGTGTTGCGCGAGGAGACAGCGTGAAGTGGGTTTGCAGCGCACCCCTCGCTGAGGCTGGTAATACAGGCCAGCCTCACGCTTGCACACAAGGAGGCCTCAATGAAGTTCCGTTGTGTGCAGGGACGTGTAAAACGTTTGCATTTGCTTACACGCAACCTACCAAGGCCGAGTGGAAGGCTCCTGTCCTAACCCGTGCTACGATCACACTAAGCGCACGCTGTGCAGTACTTACACCCCACATAACTCATCTAAGTGGCTCTATTTTGCTTCTTTATGCAGAATTGGTTTATACGAGTGCAGGGGACTCGTCAACTCGTTTCTCCCCGGCATTGCTGGTCTCCATAGGAACTCCACTAGCTGACCCGACGCTGGATCCCGCTGTTGGAAGGCAGCTCCCAATGACTGCGATCTCTGATTTCCGCACACAGCTCGCAGCAACGCCCGAGTGCATGGGATAGACATAGCAATGCCAGACCAGAAACTACAACAAAAGACGTTCAGCAGTTG
>NW_013576948.1:10715-11006 GCF_000499745.2 Eimeria mitis | reverse complement strand
ACAGGCCAGCCTCACGCTTGCACACAAGGAGGCCTCAATGAAGTTCCGTTGTGTGCAGGGACGTGTAAAATGTTTGCATTTGCTTACACGCAACCTACCAAGGCCGAGTGGAAGGCTCCTGTCCTAACCGGTGCTACAATCACACTAAGCGCACGCTGTGCAGTACTTGCGGCTTTACACCCCACATAACTCATCTAACTGGCTGTATTTTGCTTCTTTATGCAGAATTGGTCTATACGACTGCAGGGGACTCGTCAACTCGCTTCTCCCCGGCATCGCTGGTCTCCAGAA
>NW_013576948.1:4639-10615 GCF_000499745.2 Eimeria mitis | reverse complement strand
GCGTTGGGCTACAGCGGGGACTTACCCTCAACGTGGAGAGGTTATCATATTATTTACGGCGGTTTCTTGTGACCGTTTCGGGAATCCCCTTTGTTCTTTCCCAACCTTGTGGGGAAACAACAGAAGCGTCATCGTGAGAGGGCACGCATAGAGGATACAGAGATTCTAGAGGCATGGGTTACCGCCTGCACGGGCCATAGGAAACGGGGATACTATGTAAAATGCCCGGGGACCCGTGGACCGGAGTGGGCTTCGAAAGACAGCTCATGTTAATCGAGCCCCCCGGAACATTTCCGCTCTCTTCTAGGTTATGCAGCAGGCATTGTCGGCGTCGGCGGGCCCGTCGCCACGTGATTGTGGGTTCCAAACCTTCTCTGGGGAGCTCTCAAGGCATGGCAGGGCAGGACAAGGGTGGTAAAGCTTCTATCCTTTTGCTCGCTCCGCTGCCTTCCTTGGCCTTGGTACGTTGCATGTAAGCTAATACACACACTGTAGTGGATGCTCACTACAATCATGGCAGCAATGCCGTGCTCGTTGTGAAATAAGTGCGGGTTGTATGAACAGTGGAGTTGTATGTGAGTGCTTATTGATGTACATTGAGTATTACATTGGTGAAGGCATTAAGCATTCCTTATGAAGTGACCATTTGTATGGTTACAGGAGAGGCTGGCATGAGCCTTGGTGCAAAAGGTCTTGCAACATGCTATGCCGTCTCCTCCCCAAGCCCCGAAGGGCGCAGTGCCGGCTCTAGTGGGGTTGCAGAACAAAGCAATTTTGGAGAACAACTGAGGGAAGTAATTTCATTAACCTCTGTTAGTTTGTTGTTTTGTTGTATCAGTATGATAGCTAATGCCTTCCAGCTCGCTATACTCAGCTGTGGGGTTCTATGGATGCGCCCCACAGTAGTCTTTCAGAGACACAACCTAATAATACGCAAAGCTAACCGCAAATATTTATAGTAAAGAGAAATACCTTACGTTATCTTGAACAAATCTCAGCCTAGCATGTGATGGAATGAGAGATCTCGCCAGAGATCATTAGCTTACTGGGCCCGCAGTACCTCTAGTGTCATGGATCTGCATCACCCTATCGTGTGAGGGAACTTGGATCCCTACTAGGCCTCACAATTGTGCTTTTCATCTGCGTTTGTGTTGTCGTTGGGGGCACAAGTCGCTGACCTGCTCGCAGTGACTGGTGCATCTTCTGACGTGAGTGGTATCAGGTTCAGAGGGCCCTATGATCCGTAAGGCCGCAAACTCTGCCTAGACTAGCCTTTCTGAGGGGGAGCTTCTCACATTAAGCTTTGTTAGTTTTGTTATGTTGCTGCATCAGACGAGAGGTCTGAGGGTCTGTAGCAGTTTATTTGTGGGTATCAGTTAACCAATGCTTGCCGGCTAGCTATAATCAGTTCTAAGGATGTTCCGCACAGCAGTCTTTCAAGGGAGCAGCCAACTAATATGTCATTTTTGCTGCAAATATTAAAGTGTAGTATTTTTTGTCATCGTGAACAAATCTCGGCATAGCATATGAGGGACTGAGGGATGGCGCCACATATCATCAGCTTACGGGGCCCACAGTACCTCTGGTGTTATGGATTCACAACGCCCTATCGTGTGAGAGATCTTGGATCCCTGTATGTCTCACAGTTGTGTATTCTTGTCTGCATTTGTGTTGTCATTGGGAGCACAAAACGCAGAGCTGTGGGCATTGATTGGTGCATCCATTGACGAGGTTGGGATCAAGTTCCGAGGGCCCTGTGATCGCTAAGGCCCTAAACTCTCCTTTGCTGGTCTGCTGTAAGGAAGTTTCTCACAATCCGCTTTTTGTGTCTGGGTTGTAATTGCCATGACCCTCCTATATATTCATGTGAGCTACACCGTTATACAACCTGCCGCCGAGTGTGAGAGCAGTGCGTGCGCGAGGGCACGGGCACTTTCTCCCTCTCCTCTCGCGGAAGGACTACCGACACAGTTGCAGCTTTTCGCCCAATATCCCACATGCCTACTCCATAGGGGATGTCTGGCTCGCCCCTACAATGGTGCCCTTTTCTGGTGTTTTTGCATCAGTCCGGCGAATAAGTAGCCTGCTCACGCAGGAAGGAAACGGGAAAGTGCCAACAGATGTCGCTTCGTACCGGTGTAGGCACTGGTTCACACTGCTCTGCTGAGGACTACTGACACGTCTTCGCTCCCTCAGACCCTGTACTAGCTCGGTCCCCATCTGTGCACCCGGAGCCACAATCCTACTGCAGTTAGCTATGTACGCCAGGTGGGCCCCTTTCCATTTGTTGGCCGCCATCTGTTGGCTGAGGATAGTCCAGTAAATCTCACGGAAGCATTGTATCAGTTCTTGCTTCCGGAGATACCAACTAGTCATCTCCATACCTGTTCGCCTTAGGTGCAGCCAGTATTGTAAAACTTTCGCATCTAGGTATTCTCCTAGCTCGTCACCCCAACATCCCACTGGCAGCTCCATCTTCATAAATCGATATTCCTTAAGTGGGAGGAAGGATTCCATGCGGTCTCCCTTCTCACAGAGAACTGTTGGCCCCACAACATGCGGCGAACGCAGCATGCTCTTCTGTAGCAGATTGTTTTACAGCCGTGCGAGGTCCCACCTTAACCTTGAAATTTCCCACGCTTGTTCCTCTACCAGGGGTCTCTCTGTTACGGGCTGCTTACGTGCTACGTTCTGGGGTCTTTCCGTAGGATCCTGAGGAGCAAACGTAGCGGGGGGTAGTATCGTCGCCGCATTGGATGGGCTGGACTCACGTTCCGCGGACATTCTCGGCGACTTTGTGCTAGGTGCAGCTATCACTCTGCCGTTACGCAAGTGCAGATCGAGTATTCGCTCGGTGTGCTACTTGCGATGTAGCATGAGTTATCGCAGAGTTAGCTCAGTAGCCTTTCGACGTTTTTGGCATGCTGCGTGTAAGCGCCTGCAAACGTTATACAAGTTCGTTACGAGGCAAAGCATGCAGCAAAGGAAGCATCCCTGAAGCTTCCTTTCGTGCACGCATGGGGCTGGCTTGCTCTGCCAGCCGCAGCGGGGTGCGCTGCAACCCCATTTCTGGCTGCCTCCTCGCGCGACACCCTGGCCCTGAGCTCAACGCCCAGGATGCCTAGGTACCGGGGAAGGAGGTCAGCTGCTTTTGGGAAACTCTTGCTTTGAGTCTTCGCCTTCATTGCGGCTCGTCTCTGGCCAGATAAAGGCCAGAGAACAAGCGTTACATCCGATATCCATGGATTCGTATGGACGGGTTAACTAGATAAAGAAGAGAAGTAATAACTCCCGGAACAGTCCCAAATCGTAATGAATAGTTGACTCTGCTGTTATTACGTATGTACCGTAGGTACCTACAGTATAGCGTGGTCTGTAGCATCGTCTGTCTGGAGTTAGCACAGGTAGGTTGCATGGAAGCTAATACACACGATCTATCACTATAACGCTGGCTCTCTGGCCGTAATCAAGGACAGACACGGGCTGCAATGCAGGTAAAGACTTAAAGTAACGGTTTCCCCAAGACAGCTGACCTCCTTTCCTTGTCATCGGCTGTCATGGGCGTTGAGCTCAGGGCCCCCCTCCACCCACCACATGCGGTGACGGACCATCTGGCGAGTGACTGCTGCTCCAGGAACAACTGGAAAGGCATGCCACATCTACGCAACTAGTGTAAGACCGCTCAATTAGTCACTAAAGTACACTGATTTCCTTCCTCAATATGAGTCAGCTACTTTCCATCTCAACGTTGGCTCCGAGACTGCCAATGGGTGCAGTTCATGCCGCAGAAGACGAACTGTTTTTCGATCGCGAAAATGGCATCATTCGTAGTGAAACAACCGAAATTGCAGGCGTGGATGCTTCGATCGGAAGACTCCGCCGCAATACTTGGCACCTGATTGCATTCTCTACGTTGGCGGCGTCGCTGGCTTTAGCCTTCTTCATCATGCACTGCTTCATTGCCCTGAAATCCCAAACAAGCGAAGCAGATTACCGAATACGTGCACGAAGCCTTGCAGTTGGAGGCAAAGACTGCCCCGTAAGCGCGGATGAAACGCAGAGCTTTCCGACGAAGCTTGGTATGCCGCGGTCCCAGCCTAGTTGGAGGGAGAGCAGCAATGGAACAATGATCAGAGCGCGCGACAATCGTTGTTTGTACTCGTACTAACACTCTTCCGACAGCATGGCTGCGATGATCTATTTGCGTGCGCCAACCTCTATGGAGCCAAAGGGAGCCTCTGCTGTCTGGGGCTATCGTCTATGACAAATAAAAACGCATGAGGAGACATCTTCGTAGGGATGCACCCAAACTGTGCATGAACATGGCTGTTTTAAGCAAATCCCAGTCTTTGAGGAACCGTGCAAGTCCTTGTCTGAGCGAATGCTTCCTGCCATTTACACCGCACAGAGCGAGAAAGTGCTTGAGGTCAACTGGCTTCTGGGTTTGCAATTAACTGACAACAGCTTCTCTCATCGTGAAGCGGCGTCCGAGTCATAGTGCTGCTTGCACGTTTGAAATCTCGTCGCCAGTGGGGCAGCATATTGATTGCAGTCTGACTAATGTGCAGCTCAAGTAGCTCAGACTCCTTTCGCTTTCATATTGTGCAAGCGAACCTTACAAGCGATTATGTCCTAGTGCTCGTAGGGAGCATACTTCTTCACATGGCTGTGGGGCAGGACGGCAGAACATACATCGCGTTCTGGAAAGTAAAGTGGATCAAGTAGTAGCTGTGCGCTGCGTGGATGCGTCGCTACTTTTGAGCGCCTAGTGAAGATGTTCAATGCAGTATATCAGATCTTGCAGGGAAGTCCAAGAGGAGAGGGAGCAGGCTTGGCGTCTCGGCTGCGCTGCAGGAATATTTGACACATTAGCTAAGCCTTTACGGAAACCAGAAAGGGAAGCGAGCAAGAATTGTGTAGCCGTGAATGGAGAGTGAAATTCCGTGGCTTCGGCGGGGTCATTGGAGCTGTTGTGAAAAGTAGGTGCAGCTCAGCAGGGAATAAAACGCCTCACTACTGACGGAGCAATGCAGGTTGTACGCACGTAGCATATGCGCGCACTTGGCGTTCGTCTAGCAGGAGCGTGTTATGATGATTTCGAAGATCTAACGCTCATCTCCCTGCATCCATGACGCTCGCCTGTTCGACTCCTCTGCCAGATTATTAAGTACATTGCATCGGTCGATGCTTAAATGCGAAGCAAAAAACTTTGGCAGCATTGGCAATTCAGTGGTATAGCTTGGCAGGCTTTTGAATGTGTCCAATACTCCGTTTGTTTATCGTGAAGTCCTGAAATCGGACATTGTAAGGGTCCACAGCAGAGGCATATTCGTGGCTCGCGTCGTGATGTGATAACTGCACTGCACTCGATGTTGTTGGGACTGTACAGGAGGTTTCCTTCAGACGGTAGGTCTGGGATCTACCGGAGTAGCCCTGCGGTGTTAGGACGGCTCGGGGAGCTCGAATGCGCGTAAACGCGAGGCGTTTCTCGGAGGTGCTGACATTCACCCCATGCCCTGGAAGATCAAGGCAACGCTGATATGCATCAAGGGCAAGCTGCAGAGAAAGGCGGTTCTGTGGGAAAGGAAAAATGCAGTCCTCAGGAGTTTCTGCTCCGACGTAGCTCGACAAAGATTAGGGCTTGGTGAGGAGCATGCAGTCTCAGTAGGCCCGATTTGATGTGTGCTTCAGCAAGTTCCTGTTGCGGAGCAGGAAGTGCGTGTGGCGACTAGCGGACTTAAAGCTGCATGCCCGCAAAGCTGCGTAAGGTGCGGCTGAAAATGACGATTGGCTCGTCGGTTTGTTTGTGATGGTGGTCGGCGGCTTTATGAGTGGCCGGTTACACAGATCCAACCGAGCGCCTTTTCTTAGTAAGTGTAGACGGTGCCAGCAGGAGCGACGAATTTGGGAACACCGTGTTTATGCTGGGTGCGGTGCAGCATGAGTGGAGGAACGAAGACGGCGAAGGAAGCGACC
>NW_013576948.1:2839-4585 GCF_000499745.2 Eimeria mitis | reverse complement strand
TGGGGCCAATACCGTAGAGGCCACAGCCAACGACGTAGAATATCAAGTTAAAACTGAAATGTTTGTGCTTGTGCGTGACCGGAGATTGGTTGCCGTGAGGAATACCGGCTGCGAAGTAGCTCAAAGCAAGGCGTTGTCAGTATGCCGGAATTTGTGTTCGCTGCAGCAGGTGGCTGTTGGGGCGCAGGGAGTGCGTGTGCCGACTACAGAAACAAACTCTGCATGCGCACATAGCTCTGTCGGCTTAAGCTGAAGTGAGCTGTACAGTCGACGGTTTGGTTAGATGGCGTCTGGCAGTTTCTTGACTGGCAGGCGAAGGAGATCCAACGAGACGCCTGCTCTCAGGGAAGGCAGGGGCTGCCAGCAGGAGCGTCGGCTTTCGAAGAGCTTTCCTCAGAGTTCTTGCGAAGCATCAGTGGCAGAGGAATGATGGCGGTGACGATTTTAATGGATCCATGACTTCGAAGAACCTTCGTGTATTCACTGAGGCAGATGCCATGGAGTCTAGGGGTAACGTCAAGGAATAGTACCGGGAAGGCTTGGAGGACGAATGCTTCTATGTGAATGGATATTGGTTACCGTTGGGAATGGCAGATGTGGAGTATCCGAATGTCGGCAATCGCTGGCTGCGAAAATAGGAGCCGGAGTACATCGGATTTGGCTTCTGCAACAATGTGATTTGTGTGGTGCAGAATTTGCGTGTTGCGACTCGCGAGGCCGAGACTGCATGTGCGCACACCTATGCAGAATGGGGCTAAATATGGCGGCTGGTCCGACGGTTCGGCTATCGTGGATATTTGGTTTGTGTTGTCTGGCCTGCAGCACGGGTTCAACAGAGCGCCTCTGCAAAGAAATGGTAGAGGGTACCAGCAAGTGCGTCGATGTTCGAAGAGCGTTTTTCACGGCGGGTGTGGTACAGCATGGGTGGAACTATGCGGACAACTGTGGTTTGAAAGGCTTCATAGTGCCATCGTGTACTCGCTGCGGCAAATGCCGTAGGGGCTAAGGGCACCGCTGAATAATACCAATTGAACACCGGGTGCTGACATGGCTGCTTGCGAACTGACGCTGGCTGCCGTTAGGCATACAGGCTGCGAAACGGCTCAGCAGCAATGAGCGCTGGCTGGGAAGGCGACGGAGCCAGTAGTCACGATATTGCGTTTGCTGCAGCAGGCGGCTGTTGGGGAGCAGGGAGTGCGTATGGCGGCTCATGAAGCTGATGCTCCATGTGCGCAAAGCTCTGTAGGGCCCAGCTGGAGAGAGCGGCTGGCTGGACACCTCGGTTATGGTGGCGGTTGAAGGTTTGGTGACTGGCCGGCGAGAGCGATACCACATAGCGCCTCTGCTCAGGAATGGCAGATGATGGTGACAGGAGCATGGACTTTCGCAGTGCCATCTGCAGATCTGTTGTAAAGCATAAGCGGTGGAGCGATAGCTGCAACAGCGGTTGCACTGTCTACATACGTTCGCAGATTCACCGTGTACTCGGTGAATCTGCGAACCGTAGGGGCTGAGGGCAACGGTGAATAATACCAAGTGAACACCGGATGCCCACATGCTTGTGTGGGGACGGACATTCGCTACGGTTAGTCATACCGACTGCGGAGCCGAGTAGCAGCGGTTAGCGATGGTTGAGGAAAATGGTGTTTCAGAGAGCGGATTGGACCTCTATGGCGACAGGTGGGCGTTGCGGAGCAGGGAGTGCGTGCGGCGGCGCGCGTGCGTGCGGCGGCGCGCGTGCGTGCG
>NW_013576948.1:1634-2826 GCF_000499745.2 Eimeria mitis | reverse complement strand
GGCTCATGACACTGAGGGTGCATGCACGCAGAGCTCTGTAGAGTGCCGCAGAAGGCAGCGACTGATTCGACGGCTCGCCTATGATGGCGGTTGAACGATTGATGACTGGGCGGAGAGAGAGGTCCCACAGAGCACCTCTGCTCAGGAATGGCAGTGGCTGGCAGTAGGAGCATGAGCTTTCGCAGCGATGTCTTCAGATTTGTTGCAAAGCATGAGTAGACGAGCGCCGGCTGCAACAATGGTTTTAATGGCTGCATAACTTCGCAGACCCGTGTTGCATGTACCGCCATAAGTGCCATAGGGGCTTGAAGCAACGAAGAATAATTTCAAGACAACACTGGGTCCATAAATGCTTGCTGGAGAACGCGCATTGGCTGCCTCTAGGGCTACTCTTGCGGAGTAGGTCGACAGCGACTATTGCTGGTTGGGAAGATTCGAGTTAGATTAGGTCGCACTTGGTGTCTGCTGCAGCAGGTCGCTTGGCCACGTTAGAGAGTGCGTGTGGGGACGCGGAAGCTGAGGCTGCTTGTGAGCAACCTCGTGTAGATTGCCACTGCAAATGGCACTGGATTAACCTGTTCCGTTGTGTTAGCGGTTGGCACTTTGTTGACTGCCCAGCCGAACGAATCCCACAGAACGCATGCGCTCAGGAATGGTAGAGGGTGCTAGGTTTAACGTCGACGTTAGGAGGGCACTTCTCATGGTGCACGTGGGGAGGCATGAGCGGAGGTGCGATGGCGACGATAATTATTTGAACGGCAGCATGCGTTTGGCGAACCAACGTGTAGCTTCTGCAACAAATGGCATAGGGTTTGCGGCCAACGCCGAAGGCTATCAAGTGTATGTTGCAAAGACAAACGCTTGTGCGGTCCCCGAGATTAGTTACTTTTAGGAGTGCAAGCGGTAGAGTAGGTCAGCAACGATAGCCGCTGGCCTGGGAAGATGGGAGACGCAGTAGGTCGCATTTGGAGTTTTGAGCAGCAAAAGGCTGGTGCGTTGCAGAGAGTGCGTGCGGTGGCTGCCAAAGCTGAAGCTGCTTGCGCGCAAGCATTTGTAGAGTGCGGGTGCAGATGGAAGTTGGGTCGACTATTTGTTGATGACGGGGGCTGGAGGTTTGTTGACTGCCGATCCGCACGGATCCCTTAGAGTTGCTGCGCTCGGGAACGGTATTGCGCTAGGGGCGTCGATGTTC
>NW_013576948.1:0-1511 GCF_000499745.2 Eimeria mitis | reverse complement strand
GTTGGGAGGGCAAGTTGTTGTGTGGGAGCAGTCGTCGTTTACTGCTTGGGATGCCGGCTGTGAATTCGGCCGACGCCAATTAAGGAGGGATGGAACAAATGGTGTGCCAGTTTCCCCGTCGTGAGGCCCGCTGCAGCGTGTGGTTGTTGTGTCGCCGGAATATCGTGTGGCGACTCGCACATCTGAGGCTGCATGCCTACAAAAGCCTGTATAGTGCATCTGCAAAGGGCAGCTAGTTCGACGGTTCGGCTAGGATGACGTTGGGCAGTTTGTTGACCTGGTGGCCAGACGCGCGCCGCAGAGCGCTTGCGGTCAGGTACGGTAGAGGGCGGAAGGATGAGCGTTCGCTTTCGGAGGCTGTTGTTCGTGCTGGGTGTGGTGAAGCGCGAGTGGAAGAACGATGCCGGCGAGAGTGATGTGCAATTGTTCCTATTGTTAAATAGCCATCGTATAGCCGGCTGCCCCCAGGGGCCGCAGGGGCTATGGGCGAAGCCGAAGAGCATAATGCGTCCGCTGGGCGGTTATATGCGTCTGTGGGATCGAATGTTGGTTGCCTTTACGCATGCCGCTGCGGAGTAGGTCGACAGCAACTATCGCTGGTTGGGAAGGTTCGAATTAGATTAGGTCGCATTTGGTGTCTGCCGGAGCAGGTCGCTTGGCCACGTTAGAGGGTGCGTGTGGGGAGGCGAAAGCTGAGGCCGCTTGTGGGCAACCTTGTGTAGAGTGAGACTGCAAAAGGCGGTGGGTTAGGTTGTTCCGTTGTGTTAGCGGTTGGCACTTTGTTGACTGCCCATCCGAACGAATCCCACAGAACGCATGCGCTCAGGAATGGTAGAGGGTGCTAGGTTTAACGTCGACGTTGGGAGGGCTCTGTTCATGGTGCGTGCGGTGGTGATGCATGAGTGGACGTGCGATGGCGACGACAATTGCTTGAACGGCAGAACGCGTTTGGCGAGCCAACGTGTATCTTCTGCCACAATGTCATAGGGTTTGCGGCCAACGCCGCAGGCTACCGAGTGTGTGTTGCAAGGACAAGCGGCTGTGGGGGACCCGCGATCGGTTGCCTTCAGGACTGCAAGCGGCAGAGTAGGTCAGCAACGATAGCCACTGGCTGGGAATATTGGAGACGCAGTAGGTCGCATTTGGAGTCCTGTGCAGCAAGTGGCTGGTGCGTCGTAGAGAGTGCGTGTGGTGGCTGTCAAAGCTTAGGCTGCCGGTCCGGAACCCTGTGTAGACTGCGGCTGCAGATGGCGGTTGGCTCGAGTATTCGTTTATGACGGTGGCTGGATGTTTGTTGACAGCCAAGCCACACGAATCCCGCAGCGTTGGTGCGCCGAGGAAGGGCATAAGGTTCCACGAGGGACATCCATGTTCGCGTAGCACTGTTTTGATGGCGGGTATGGCGAAGCATGAATGGAGGAACGGTGCTGGCGAGAATGGCGTGAAACGCTGCATACGTTTGCCGAGCCGTAGCGTAGCTTCTGGAACAAATGCCGTTGAGGCGTCGGCCA
>NW_013568869.1:415-698 GCF_000499745.2 Eimeria mitis | reverse complement strand
CCCCCTCCCGCCACCCCCGCAACCCTAACAGCTGCAGCGCCAACCACCCCCCCTCCACATCCGACACCTTTTAGTGATTGCAACCCCCCGCTCAAAAGATTGTGTATGCTTTCATCTATTTCGTATCCCTCTCCCCATGTACACCCGCATCCACTGCCTCCAGCAGCGACCGACGACGTTTACCACCCCCCTTCCTCCCCCCAAACCAGCGAACATAACACAGCACCATCATTGTTGCATTTCCTGCCGTATTAGTCTGCATTTCGTCTTCGTGCCTCTGCTG
>NW_013568869.1:0-219 GCF_000499745.2 Eimeria mitis | reverse complement strand
TCAGGGAGGCTCCTACTGAGCGGCCCTCTCACGTCTCTGCAGTTACTGCAACTCAACGGCGAAGAGAAAGGATCACACTTACCCAGCTCCATTCGAAACAGTTGCTCTGGGTATATTTTGTCCATTTCTGTTGATCTGAACGCCGCACGACAAATACGAGCAAAACCGCGCATATGCAGGTACCCAGAAGCTACTGCAGCAACGAACAGCAAGTACCTT
>NW_013568868.1:552-699 GCF_000499745.2 Eimeria mitis | reverse complement strand
CAAAAAAAAAAAAAAAAAAAAAACATGAACATTCTACGCGTTTCACTCCATACAATACTCACAGCCGTACAACTCAAAGCCGACAGAAACCCTCCATCAGCTGCACTGTATTCACAACATTATACCAATACACATACATACATATAC
>NW_013568868.1:0-525 GCF_000499745.2 Eimeria mitis | reverse complement strand
ATATATATATATATATATATATATATATATATATATATATATATATATATATATATATATATATATGTTGGAGGTGGTGCATGTACACCTCACGTTCTTTGTTGAAGCAATCGAAGACTTCATGGGGCGGTACGGGCAGAACATTAACTTTTTCGAATTTTTCTCCATTAAGCATTCTCAATCCTTTGACAATAAAGTCAATAGGTTGTTCTCTGTTTTGTTCTGCTCTTATTTCTGTTTTTTTTATATGCATTTGTCTATGAAACACCTCTTCTTTCTCGAAATAATCCTGAAACTGTTCTCTTTCTTTTTCTCGCTGTAGCTCCTCTCGCTGAGCCTGCATCAGCTGCTCCTCCGCCTCTCGTTCTTCTCTTCTTTTTTTTACACTTTTTATTTCTTGCTGCACACGCATCACACAACCACTCATCAGCATATCTTTTATTCAATTTGTCTCGCACTACATAAACAGAAATGTATACATAACATGTATACACGTACACATATATATATATATATATATATATA
>NW_013568867.1:661-789 GCF_000499745.2 Eimeria mitis | reverse complement strand
GCGGACCCGGCTTCAAACGATCATTCAAGACAGCCTCACATGCAAGTGCAAACCAGCATTCTTTGCTGCATGCATCGTCCCTGTAGACACATTTTGAGCATTTTTACTTGCATGCAGGCAGCCTACCA
>NW_013568867.1:341-448 GCF_000499745.2 Eimeria mitis | reverse complement strand
TCGGCCAATCGGTGGGCGGCTAGTCGTCAGGGGTTCGTCAGCGATTTAGGATGAATATGGATCGTTATAAAGAAGAGCAACGTAATTTTTCGGTTTCTTTTAATTAC
>NW_013568867.1:0-241 GCF_000499745.2 Eimeria mitis | reverse complement strand
ACTACGACACGCAGCTTGGGCGGCAGGGAAGGCTCAGGGGGGGAACGGCGGTTTTGTTGCGTTTCTACCGTTCCTTGAAACTTGAAGATTATTCGTATCTATTTGGTTGCCAAGTATTTCTTGTTAAGTGCCTGATGAACCCGGGAAATAACGAGAATTTCCCGGCCTGCATCGGCCAATCGGTGGGCGGCTAGTCGTCAGGGGTTCGTCAGCGATTTAGGATGAATATGGATCGTTATAA
>NW_013568866.1:480-699 GCF_000499745.2 Eimeria mitis | reverse complement strand
ATATATATGTATATATATATATATATATATATATATATATATGTATATGTATATATATGTATATATATATGTATATATATATGTATATATATGTGACACTATAATAAAAATAATAATTTTTATTGTTTTAATGTTAAAATTATTTTATCAGCAGCGAACGTATTTTAATATTTATTGTGATGATGATATTTATGATCGTGCTTCTGTTGTTTATGTTAT
>NW_013568866.1:0-433 GCF_000499745.2 Eimeria mitis | reverse complement strand
CTGCTGCTGCTGCTGCTGCTGCTGCTTCTGCTGCTTCTGTTGCTGCTGCTGCTGCTGCTACTCCTACTGCTGCTCTTGCTGCTGCTGCTGCTGCTACTCCTACTACTGCTCTTGCTGCTGCTGCTGCTGCTACTTCTGCTGCTGCTGCTTCTGCTGCTGCTGCTGCTGCTGATGATGATGATGATGAGGATGATATGGTGATCCTGCTACTTTCTGTTGTTTTTGTTATTCTTTCTGCTTATGCTACCGCTATTGATGCTTTATTTATATATGTATTTATTTATTTGTTTGTTTATTTTATTTATATACGCATAAGCATATATATATTTATATATATATTTATTTATTTGTTTGTTTATTTTATTTATATACGCAATATATATATATATATATATATATATATATATATATATATATATATATATATATATAT
>NW_013568865.1:11232-11382 GCF_000499745.2 Eimeria mitis | reverse complement strand
TTGCTGCTGTTGCTGCTGTTGCTGCTTGTGCTGCTTGTGGTGCTGCTGTTGCTGCTTTTGCTGCTGCTGCAGACGAATGACGAGGTTCCTCTGAAGACGTGGTCAGTACCGTGCAACGAGCAGCAGCAGCAGCAGCAGCAGCAAGACCAA
>NW_013568865.1:10585-11132 GCF_000499745.2 Eimeria mitis | reverse complement strand
AGACGAATGACGAGGTTCCTCTGAAGACGTGGTCAGTACCGTGCAACGAGCAGCAGCAGCAGCAGCAGCAAGACCAACAGCAGCAGCAGCAGCAGCAGCAGCAGCAGCATCCTGATGAGTTTGCTGCTGCTGTTGCTGCAGCACCAGCAGGTTTAGGTGATTCTATTGATTTTGTTATTTGTATTGGCGGCGACGGCACTATGCTTTGGGGCTCTTCTCTCTTTCCGCTTCACATGCCGCCTGTTATAGGTTTGTTGCTGCTGCTGCTGCTGCTGCTGCTGCTGCTGCTGCTGATGGTGGTGGTGGTGGTGGTGCTGCTGCTGCTGCTGATGCTGCTGCTGGTGGTAGTTGTGGTGATGCACTATGCTTTGGGGTTCTTCTCTCTTTCCGCTTCACATGCCGCCTGTTATATGTTTGTTGTTACTGCTGCTGCTGCTGCTGCTGCTGTTGCTGCTGCTGCTGCTGCTGCTGCTGATGGTGCTTTGCTGCTCTTCTCTTTTCTCTCTTCATATTTCGCCTGTTATATGTTTGCTGCTGCTGTTGCTGC
>NW_013568865.1:9773-9948 GCF_000499745.2 Eimeria mitis | reverse complement strand
CAGGTTTAGGTGATTCTATTGATTTTGTTATTTGTATTGGCGGCGACGGCACTATGCTTTGGGGTTCTTCCCTCTTTCCGCTTCACATGCCGCCTGTTATAGGTCTGCTGCTGCTGCTGCTGCTGCTGCTGCTGCTGCTGGTGGTGGTGGTGGTGCTGCTGCTGCTGCTGATGGG
>NW_013568865.1:9221-9564 GCF_000499745.2 Eimeria mitis | reverse complement strand
GCTGCTGCTGCTGCTGCTGCTGCTGCTGCTGCTGCTGCTGCTGCTGCTGTTGCTGCTGCTGCTGCTGATGGTGCTTTGGGGCTCTTCGCTTTTCTCTCTTCATATTTCTCCTGTTATATGTTTGCTGCTGCTGTTGCTGCTGCTACTGCTCCTGCTACTACTACTACTGTTGCTGCTGCTGCTGCTGCTGCTGCTGCTGCTGCTGCTGCTGCTGCTGCTGCTGCAGGTGTGAGTATGGGTAGTTTGGGTTACCTGACGCATTTCGAAGCAAAAGAAATGAAGACAGTTGCTGCTGCTGTCGCTACACAGCCCTTCTCTGTTACTCTCAGATGCAGGCTGCGTG
>NW_013568865.1:8358-8502 GCF_000499745.2 Eimeria mitis | reverse complement strand
TAATTTAATTTAAAAAAAAAAAAAAAAAAAAAAATAGTATGGGTGCAGGAGGCTCTATTGTACACCCAAAGGTATATAATACTATATAAAATATTTATATTTATTTATTTTTATTCATTTATATATATGTAACACTATACAATA
>NW_013568865.1:7944-8305 GCF_000499745.2 Eimeria mitis | reverse complement strand
AAAAAAAAAAAAAAAAAAAAAAAAAAAAAAAAAAAAAAAAAAAAAAAAAAATGGCTGAGACAGTACTGGTCAGCAGTTTTTTTTTATTTTTTATTATAAAATATAAATTATATAAATTATATAAATTATATAAAATATAAAATATATAAATTTGGTTATAGTTTGGGTGCAGGAGGGGCTATCGTACACCCCAGCTTATACACAACAAAATAAAAACAATAAACCCAAAACAAATAAATAAATAAATATATAAATAAATAAATGTATAAATATATAAATAAATAAAAATAAATAAATAAATAAAATAAATAAATTTGTTTGTTTTCTGTGTTGTGTTATATCTCATTTTTTCGTTCTATCT
>NW_013568865.1:6380-6666 GCF_000499745.2 Eimeria mitis | reverse complement strand
TGCAGGGGGGTACATATGATACCCCCCCGACAACCTTCACGCTAGTAGAGCGCACAAAAGCTGCTGCTGCAGCAGCAGCAGCAGCAGCAGCAGCAGCAGCAGCGACTGGAACTGCATCACCTGCTGCAGCAGGAGCAGCAGCAGCAGCAGCGGATGATGCAGCATCTGCTGCAGCAGCAAAACCTGAGCATCCAGCATCTGCTGCTGCTGCTGCTGCTGCTGGCGATGCAGACTCCAACAGGCCGCGCCTGCTGCAGCAGCATTCCTCTAGGTCTATTGAAGCAGC
>NW_013568865.1:5771-6280 GCF_000499745.2 Eimeria mitis | reverse complement strand
TGCTGCAGCAGGAGCAGCAGCAGCAGCAGCAGATGATGCAGCATCTGCTGCAGCAGCAAAACCTGAGGATACAGCATCTGCTGCTGCTGCTGCTGCTGATGTTGCTGCTGGCGATGCAGACTCCAACAGGCCGCGTCTGCTGCAGCAGCATTCCGGTAGGTCTACTGAAGCAGCAGCAGCAGCACCAAAAACAGCAGCAGCAGCAGCAGCAGGAGCAGCAGCAGCAGCAGCAGCAGTTGAAAAAGTAGCAGCAGATGAGTACCTTCCATCTGCAGGCTGCAGCACCATCTGCAGCAGCGGAGAAGTTCTCCTGGTGGAGGAGCAGCAGCACAGGCAGCAGCAGCAGCAGCAGCAGCAGCAGCAGCAGCAGCAGCAACAGCAGCAAGTGGTCCCCATACCGGGCCAGGCAGCAGCACCAGCAGCAGCAACAGCAGCAGCAGCAGCAGCAGAGGAAGCAGCACAACTGACAGATCCCAATGCATTACAACGTGAGAAGCAAATGCTTTCTG
>NW_013568865.1:4898-5671 GCF_000499745.2 Eimeria mitis | reverse complement strand
TTCTCCTGGTGGAGGAGCAGCAGCACAGGCAGCAGCAGCAGCAGCAGCAGCAGCAGCAGCAGCAGCAGCAGCACCAACAGCAGCAAGTAGTCCCCATACCGGGCCAGGCAGCAGCACCAGCAGCAGCAACAGCAGCAGCAGCAGCAGCAGAGGAAGCAACACAACTGACAGATCCCAATGCATTACAACGTGAGAGGCTGTTGCTGCTGCTGTTGCTGCTGCTGCTGCTGCTGCTGCTGTTGCTGTTGCTGTTGCTGCTGTTGTTGCTGCTGCTGCTGCTGGTGAGAGGCTGTCTCTTTGTTGTTTTGTTGCTGCTGCAGGGGGCGATACATCCGTTTGCTGCTGCTGCAGCAGCAGCTGCCACCGCAGCGAGCGTCACAGCAGCAGCAGCAGCAGCAGTTGCAGCAGCAGCAGCTGCAGCAGCAGCAACCGCCACAATTGGCGCTGCTGCTGCTGCTGCTGCTGTCGGCCGGACAGCTTCGGAGCTGCAATGAGAAGGGAGAGCAGCAAGGGGACTCCTGCAGCAGCAGCAGCAGCAGCAGCAACAGCAGCAGCAGCAACAACAGCAGCAGCAGCAGCAACAACAGCAGCAGCAGCAGCAGACATCAGCAGCGGCAGCCCCAGGCTATTTCGGGCATTCCCTTTGCGGTGCTCGACCTCAACGCAATGCAGCAGGCAGCAGCAGCAGCAGCAGCAGCAGCAGCAACTGCAGCAGCAGCAGCTGCTGCTGCAGGAACGCCGGTATGTGACACAAGACAATACAACGGACCCCT
>NW_013568865.1:4248-4798 GCF_000499745.2 Eimeria mitis | reverse complement strand
TTCGGGCATTCCCTTTGCGGTGCTCGACCTCAACGCAATGCAGCAGGCAGCAGCAGCAGCAGCAGCAGCAACTGCAGCAGCAGCAGCTGCTGCTGCAGGAACGCCGGCATGTGACACAAGACAATACAACGGACCCCTGCAGCAGCAGCAGCAGCAGCAGCAGCAGCAGCTGCAGCAGCTGCAGCAGGTTCCCCAGCTGCGGCGAGCTACGACAAGCCCTTCAAGCTGATGCTGCTGCTGCTGCTGCTGCTGCAGCAGCAGCAGCAGGAGCTGCTGCTGCTGCTGCTGCTCCAAGCTGCTCCCACTGCAGCATGAATCTACCACGATCTTATAGAATAACCGATGCAGCAGCAGCAAGTGCAGCAGCAGCAGATGCAGCAGCAGCAGCAGCAGCAGCAGACACTGCAGCAGCAGCAGCAGCAACTTCACCTGGTGCAGCAGAGCTGCAGCAGCAGCACAAGGCCGTATCACCAGACAGCAGCGGCAGCTGCTGCTGCAGCAGTTGCAGCAGCAGCTGCCGCTGCAGCAGCTGTCGCTGCAGCAGGTGCAA
>NW_013568865.1:2671-2927 GCF_000499745.2 Eimeria mitis | reverse complement strand
GCACAGCCGTGCTCTTCACGGACGTCATCTGCAGCCGAAGACAGCAGCAGCAGCAGCAGCAGCAGCAGCAGCAGCAGCAGCAAGAGCAGCAGCAACAACAACCGCTAGAGCAGCAGCAGCAGCTGCAGCAAACTCAGCACAAGGAGCAGCAGCAGCAGCAGCAACTCGAGCAGCAGCAGCAGCAGCAGCAGCAGAGCCACAAGCGCGAAGAACAACAGCAGCAAGAGGAGCAGCAGCACGAGCTGCAGCAAGAAGT
>NW_013568865.1:2075-2571 GCF_000499745.2 Eimeria mitis | reverse complement strand
TCAACAGCAGCAAGAGGAACAGCAGCATCAGCAGCAGCAAGCGGAGCAGCAGCAGCAGCTGCTGCAACAAGAGCAGCAGCAGCGGCAGCAGCAACAGCATCGGGATGAGACTGCTGCAGCAGCTCCGGCAGAAGCAGTTGATTGCAGCAGCAGCAGCAACAGCAGCAGCAGCAGCAGCAACAGCAGCAGCAGCAGCAGCAGCAGCTGAGACGATGACATCTGATTGCCGTAAAGCCACCCATAGCGTCATTTGCTGCTGCTTCTGCTGCTGCACCAGCAGAAGCAGCAGCAGCAGCAGCAGCAGCAGCACCTGCTGCTGCTGCTTCTGCAGCTGCAGCAGCAGCAGCAGCAGCAGCTGGGCAGCAGCAGCAGCCGTAACAGCTGCAGCAGCACCTGCTGCAGCAGCAGCAGGAGCTGTAGCGCCTTCACCAGCAGTGCACAAGCAGCTGCAGCACTAGCAGCTGCAGCAGCAGCAGCTGCTGCAGCAGCAGCAACT
>NW_013568865.1:1717-1975 GCF_000499745.2 Eimeria mitis | reverse complement strand
CACAGCCGTGCTCTTCACGGACGTCATCTGCAGCCGAAGACAGCAGCAGCAGCAGCAGCAGCAGCAGCAAGAGCAGCAGCAGCAGCAACAACCGCTAGAACAGCAGCAGCTGCTGCAGCAAACTCAGCACGAGGAGCAGCAGCAGCAGGAGCAGCAGCAGCTCGAGCAGCAGCAGCAGAGCCACAAGCGCGAAGAACAACAGCAGCAACAGCAGCAAGAGGAGCAGCAGCAGCAACAGCAGCAAGAAGAGCAGCAGCT
>NW_013568865.1:1193-1333 GCF_000499745.2 Eimeria mitis | reverse complement strand
CCTGCTGCAGCAGCAGCAGGAGCTGTAGCGCCTTCACCAGCAGTGCACAAGCAGCTGCAGCACCAGCAGCAGCAGCAGCAGCTGCTGCTGCAGCAGCAGCAACTGCAGCAGCAGCAGCAGCAGCAGCAATGTGCTGCCAT
>NW_013568865.1:351-854 GCF_000499745.2 Eimeria mitis | reverse complement strand
AGCAGCAACAGCAGCAGCAGCAGCAGCAGCAACAGCAGCAGCAGCAGCAACAGCAGCAGCAGCAGCAGCACCATTTTTTTTTGTTATGCAGGAAACCCCAAAATTAAAACCCTCAATTGGGGGGTTGCGGTGACAAAAGCAAAATAAAGCTGCTGCAGCTGCTGCTGCTGCAGCTGCTGCTGCTGCAGCTGCTGCTGCAGCTGCTGCTGCTGCTGCAGCTGCTGCTGCTGCAGCTGCTGCAGCAACTGCAGCAGCAAGTGCTGGTGTCTGTGCTGCTGCTCCTGCAGCAGCTGATACTGCCTCTGCTGCTGCAGCATCAATTCATGGCGTCTGTGTTGCTGCTGCTGCTGCTGCTGCTGCCGCTGCTGCTGCAGCTGTTATATGTGCTGCTGCAGCAGCAGCTGCTGCCTGTAGTGCTGCTGCTTCAGCGGCACCGATGTTGCTGCAGCAGCAGCTGCTGCTGCTGGTGTTGCTGCTATTGCTGCTGTTGCTGTTGCTGCTGC
>NW_013568865.1:0-155 GCF_000499745.2 Eimeria mitis | reverse complement strand
TCATAAACCCTAAACCCTCATAAACCCTAAACCCTCGTAAACCCTAAACCCTCGTAAACCCTAACCCCTCATAAACCCTAACCCCTCATAAACCCTAAACCCTCATAAACCCTAAACCCTCGTAAACCCTAAACCCTCGTAAACCCTAACCCCTC
>NW_013568864.1:518-700 GCF_000499745.2 Eimeria mitis | reverse complement strand
GAATGCCTGGAAAGGTGCCGACACAAAGAACAATAAAAGGCATAGTTTAGTTGATAAAGCAAGCGCTGGTGCACGAAATGCTTCCCCCCGGCTCGCTCCCTAGGCGGAAAGTTGGCCATCACCCCTTTGAACTTTGGGATCTCCGATGCACAAATAGGCAACGTTGCGGTCTGCTTCGTAGC
>NW_013568864.1:0-262 GCF_000499745.2 Eimeria mitis | reverse complement strand
CTGTCGGTAGCTATAGTGGAGTCAACATATTTTGGCTGCTGCTGGAAATCAGTTGGACAATCGTCAAGTTCCGCCGTGTCGTGGAACTGCGGTACACATGCCAGGTGAATTGTGGCAACGAGGCCGCATGTCACGAGTTCTAGCACGTCTTGTAGCAACTCCTGCTGCCAAGCAACTCTACGTGCAAAGATTGCTAAACGCCCTCTGAGGCGTGCGCTAACACTGTTGGCAGATCTCAAACACATAGTTGTCCCCCAGTAGG
>NW_013568863.1:483-790 GCF_000499745.2 Eimeria mitis | reverse complement strand
GCTGCTGCTGCTGCTGCTGCTGCTCGCGCATGCTGCTGCTGCCCGCCTGCCTGGTGACCGCCGCTGCAGCAGCAGCAGCAGCAGCAGCAGCAGCAGCAGGAGAACAAGCAAAAAATAAATAACAATATTGCATGCAGCAGCAACAGTTGCTGCTGTTTTCTTCTTTGTCTCTGAGCTGTATGTACACCCCAATTTCTATCGAGCTGTCTTAACTGACGCCGCAGCAGAACTCAACCCAGCAGCAGCAGCAGCAGCAGCTGCAGCAGCTGCAGCAGCAGCAGCAGCAGCAACTGCAGCAGCAACTGCA
>NW_013568863.1:0-383 GCF_000499745.2 Eimeria mitis | reverse complement strand
TAGCATTTGTATATATTTTTATAATAAAGTGCCTTTTATAACAGCTAAAACCCAATCTATCACTGCTGCAACAATTGCAGCAGCAACACCAGCAGCAGCAATAACCGTTCCATCAGCAACAGCTGCAGCAGCAGCAGCAGCAGCAGCAACAGCAGCAGCAGCAGCAGCAGCAGCAGATCCCCTTTCTCTTCAACGGTGACTGCAGCATCCTGCCTACAAAGGCGGATATAGCAGCAGCAGCAGCAGCAGCAGCATCTGCTGCTGTCTGCTCTCTCCCTCTCTCTCTCCCGCTCCCGCTGCTGCTGCTGCTGCTGCTGCAGCAGCAGCAGCAGCAGCAGCAGCAACAATGTTATATCAATCAGGGTCGCTGCAGGCCCTTATAA
>NW_013568862.1:492-700 GCF_000499745.2 Eimeria mitis | reverse complement strand
TGGATCTTCTGCAACACTACCTAACTCAGCAAGAGTGGCAGCAGCAGCAGTTGCAGCAGTACGAGCAGCACTAACAGCAGCAACAGTATCTTTAGGCACAAATGCCTGTATTTCTTCTTCTAGCAGCAGAGACAACTTAGCGGCTGTCCCTTCCTCTCTGCCGTCTCTGCAACACAGACGAGCAGCATGAGGAGGAGAAAAAGAAAAG
>NW_013568862.1:0-316 GCF_000499745.2 Eimeria mitis | reverse complement strand
TGCTCCTATTGCTGTTGCAGCAGTGCGCAGCAGCTGCTGCATTGCCGCTGCACAAAAACCGTGATCCTGCTGCTGCTGCTAGTCGTGCTGCTGCTGCTGCTGCTGCAGACACTGTAGCCTCTCCTCACCTAACGAAGCAGTGCAATTTGGCAGCCTGGTTCGGAGCTGCAGCAGAAAGGAACAGCAGCAACAGCAACAGCAGCAACAGCAACAGGAGCAGAAACGCAGACACAGGGCTCAAAGAACCGTCTGCAAGTCGCAGTATCCCAAAAGGGCGCCCCCGGAGGGCCCTGGGGGACCCTTTTGCAGCTGACAG
>NW_013568861.1:12273-12427 GCF_000499745.2 Eimeria mitis | reverse complement strand
TGATAGGGTTTACGAGAGAAGCTTTATTTAATTTATAAACACTCTTTGTCATCGTTGCTGATAGAAGAAGTAAAATTTTATCTTTAGGAGTGTTTTCTATTAAACATGAAATATCGCCTGCATACTCAAACCCTAATAATTTATCCGCTTCATC
>NW_013568861.1:12004-12173 GCF_000499745.2 Eimeria mitis | reverse complement strand
GGGACGGGGAGGGTTTAGAAGGGTTTAGAATGAGGGTTTAGGGTTTAGCGGTTAGAACGAGGGTTTAGGGCTTAGAACGAGGGTTTAGGGTGTAGAACGAGG
Organism: Eimeria mitis; assembly: GCF_000499745.2. Taxonomy (NCBI): domain Eukaryota; phylum Apicomplexa; class Conoidasida; order Eucoccidiorida; family Eimeriidae; genus Eimeria; species Eimeria mitis. The sequence goes on along the minus strand of NW_013568861.1, from coordinate 12,071 downwards.
GTTAGGGTTTAGGGTTAGGGTTTAGGGATAGGGTTTAGGGATAGGGTTTAGGATTTAGGGTTTAGGG
>NW_013568861.1:11327-11904 GCF_000499745.2 Eimeria mitis | reverse complement strand
GGGACGGGGAGGGTTTAGAAGGGTTTAGAATGAGGGTTTAGGGTTTAGCGGTTAGAACGAGGGTTTAGGGTTTAGAACAAGGGTTTAGGGTTTAGGGTTAGGGTTTAGGGTTAGGGTTTATGGTTATGGTTTAGGGTTGGAGTGTAGGGATAGGGTTTAGGGTTAGGGTTTAGGGTTTAGGGTTTGGGTTTTCTGGGGGTTAAAAGGGTTAAGCGTTTAGGGTTAGGGTTTACTGGGGTCTACGACGGATGACTAGGGTTTAGGGTTTAGGGTTTATGAGGGTTTAGGGTTTGGAGTTTACGAGGGTTTATGGGGGGTTACCATAGATAAACCTCTTGCTCTGTGTAGGGTCTAGGGTTTAGGGTTTAGGGTTTATACCTGCAACCTTCAATAGAGAATGTTAGTGTTTAGCGTGAATTAGGGTTTTGCGTGAATTAGGGTTTAGGGTTTAGGGTTTATACCTGCAACGTCTAACCAACCCCCATAGTATTCAGCGTGAATTAGGGTTTAGGGTTTAGGGTTTAGGGTTTAGATGCTCTGAGAGCGAAACTTAAAGTTCTATTGAGGGTTTATTATA
>NW_013568861.1:5355-6788 GCF_000499745.2 Eimeria mitis | reverse complement strand
TAGGGTTTAGGGTTTAGGGTTTAGGGTTTAGGGTTTGGGTGTATAGGGGAAGGGTTTAGGGTTTAGGGTTTAGGGTTTGGGGTTTGGGTATATAGGGTAAGGGGTTTAGATGAGGGTTTAGGGTTTAGGGTTTAGGGTTTGTGTATATAAGGGGGAAGGGTTTAGAGCAGGGTTTAGGGTTTAGGGTTTGTGTGTATAGGGTGAAGGGTTTAGAAGAAGGGAGGGGTTTAGGGTTTAGGGTTTAGGGTTTAGGGTTTAGGGTTTGTGTGTATAGGGTGAAGGGTTTAGAGCAGGGTTTAGGGTTTAGGGTTTAGGGTTTAGGGTTTGTGTGTATAGTGTGAAGGGTTTAGAGGAAGGTAGGGGTTTAATAGAAGCAGATTCTTTCTTTTCGGGTTTAGGGTTTAGGGTTTAGGGTTTAGGGTTTGTGTGAATTTTTTTTCGTGTTTAGGGTTTAGGGTTTAGGGTTTAGGGTTTAGGGTTTGTGTGTATAGTGTGAAGGGTTTAGAGGAAGGTAGGGGTTTAATAGAAGCCGATTCTTTCTTTTCGTGTTTAGGGTTTAGGGTTTAGGGTTGAGGGTTTAGGGTTTAGGGTTTGTGTGTATAGGGTGAAGTATTTCAAGGGTTTAGGGTTTAGGGTTTAGGGTTTGTGTGTATAGTGTGAAGGGTTTAGAGGAAGGTAGGGGTTTACTAGAGTCTGATTCTTTCTTTTCGGGTTTAGGGTTTAGGGTGTGTGTGTATAGGGTGAAGGGGCGGTTGCTAGGGTTTAGGGTTTAGGGTTTAGGGTTTAGGGTTTAGGGTTTGTGTGTATAGTGTGAAGGGTTTAGAGGAAGGTAGGGGTTTAATAGAGGCCGATTCTTTCTTTTCGGGTTTAGGGTTTAGGGTTTAGGGTTTAGGGTTTGTGTGTATAGGGTGAAGGGTTTAGAGCAGGGTTTAGGGTTTAGGGTTTAGGGTTTAGGGTTTAGGGTTTAGGGTTTGTGTGTACAGTGTGAAGGGTTTAGAGGAAGGTAGGGGTTTACTAGAGTCCGATTCTTTCTTTTCGGGTTTAGGGTTTAGGGTGTGTGTGTATAGGGTGAAGGGGCGGTTGCTAGGGTTTAGGGTTTAGGGTTTAGGGTTTAGGGTTTGTGTGTATAGGGTGAAGGGTTTAGAGGAAGGTAGGGGTTTACTAGAGTCCGATGGTTTTGTGTTTTATCGGCGGCCTCTCCCTTTTTCTATTCTTCTTTATTCTGTTTTGGGGGTTTATTATTTACCTCAGCTAGCGCTAGCAATGTCTTGTCACATAGGTAAACCCTAAACCCTAAACCCTAAACCCTAAACCCTAAACCCTAGATGCTGGGTAGAAGGTAGAGACGGGGGGAGAAGGAGAAAGGGGTTTAGGGTTTAGGGTTTGGGGTTTTTGGTGTGTGTAGAAGTGCATAGATACAAGAGGTGTTTAGG
>NW_013568861.1:4718-5255 GCF_000499745.2 Eimeria mitis | reverse complement strand
GCGCTAGCAATGTCTTGTCACATAGGTAAACCCTAAACCCTAAACCCTAAACCCTAAACCCTAAACCCTAAACCCTAGAGGCTGTGTAGAAGGTAGAGACGGGGGGAGAAGGAGAAGGGGGTTTAGGGTTTAGGGTTTTTGGTGTGTGTAGAAATGCACAGATACAAGAGGTGTTTAGGGTTTGAGTATTTCAAGGGTTTAGGGTTTAGGGTTTAGGGTTTAGGGTTTAGGGTTTTGTTGCTCAGACCCTGCAGAGGTGATAAAAGCTAGCGAAGAATTTGTGGTGTATAGACACCTCAACGAGGGTTTTAAAAACCACCAACAAATGACAAAAAAAGGAACACTCTTAGACGGTAAACCCTAAACCCTAAACCCTAAACCCTAAACCCTAAACCCTAAACCCTAAACCCTAGACTTCAACCCCTAAACCCTAAACCCTAAACCCTAAACCCTAAACCCTAACCCCAAAACCCCAAACGATAGACCAAATATATATATATATCTCAACCTTTCTAAACCCTCCCCCCTCCCCCCTAA
>NW_013568861.1:3716-3889 GCF_000499745.2 Eimeria mitis | reverse complement strand
TTGCTGCTGCTGCTGGTGCTGCTGCAGCAGCTGCTCCTGTTTGTGCTGCTGCTATTGGCTGCTGCTGCAGGTGACGTGGTGCCTGTGGTGGTGGTTGGTGAGAGTGCGGGCGGTAGATATTTATATTTAGATAGACACGATGGGCTTATAGACTATGCTGATATACACAGGTT
>NW_013568861.1:3260-3649 GCF_000499745.2 Eimeria mitis | reverse complement strand
GCTGCTGCTGCTGCTGCTGCTGCTGCTGCTGCTGCTGCTGCTGGTGGTGGTGGTGGTGGTGGTGGTGGTGCTGGTGTGGTGGTGGTGCTGGGGGTTGTTGTTGTTGTGCTGCTGCTGCTGCTGCTGCTAGTTGTGCTGATGCTGCTGCTGCCAGTTGTGCAGATAGTTTTGTTGCTGCTGCTGCTGCTGCTGCTGCTGCTAGTGGTGTTGCTGCTGCAGCAATGCATGCGTTTGTTTCTATACAAATGCGAAGCAGCAGCAGCAGCAGCAGCAGCAGCAACAGCAACTACGGCGTAATATGCTGTTGCTGTGTTTGTGTGCATCTGCTGCTGCTGCTGGAGCAGCAGCAGCAACTAAGGCGTAATCTGCTGCTGCTGTTTGTGTGCATA
>NW_013568861.1:2852-3004 GCF_000499745.2 Eimeria mitis | reverse complement strand
GCTGGAGCAGCAGCAGCAACTAAGGCGTAATCTGCTGCTGCTGTTTGTGTGCATATGCTGCTGCTGCTGCAGCAGCAGCAGCAACAGCAGCAGCAGCAGCAGCAGCTAGGGTGTAATCTGCTGCTGCAGTTTGTGTGCTTTTGCTGCAGGCC
>NW_013568861.1:2403-2752 GCF_000499745.2 Eimeria mitis | reverse complement strand
TGCATCTGCTGCTGCTGCTGGAGCAGCAGCAGCAACTAAGGCGTAATCTGCTGCTGCTGTTTGTGTGCATCTGCTGCTGCTGTTGCTGCTGCTGCTGCTGCTGCTGTTGCTGCTGCTGCTGCTTAGGTAGAGTTTCTGTGTCTTTGTGTGTACAGGACTTAAAGGCTGACCCTTTGCTGCTAGCACATCTAGATGAATAGCAGCAGCAGCAGCAGCTGCTGCTGCTGCTGCTGCTGCAGCGTGTGGTGTGGTGTTGCTGCTGCTGCTGCTGCAGCAGCAGCAGCAGCAGCAGCACGTAAACCCTAAACCCTAGATTTTTATTTGAGTTTAAAGGTTTTTCTCTGCAGCA
>NW_013568861.1:1206-1761 GCF_000499745.2 Eimeria mitis | reverse complement strand
TGCTGCTGCTGCTGTATATAAGAAGAGAAAAAAGGAGACAGAAAGGAGACAGCTAGGTCACCGCTAAACAGAGACAAAGGCGACCTAGCTGCAGCAGCAACAGAAATAAATAAATAAATAAATAAATAAATAAATAAATAAATAAATAAATAAATAAATAAATAAACAAAAAGAGAGAGAAAGAAAGAAAGAAAGGAGACAAAAGAAAGAAAAAAACAAAAAACAAAACAGAGGGAGAGATATACAAACAGCAAACGCAGAGAACAACAAAACAAAAGAACGACCCTCTTGCTGCAGCAGCAGCTGCTGCTGCTGCTAAAGCTCCTGCAGCAGCAGCAGTAGCTGCTGCTGCTGCAGCTGCTGCTGCAGCTGGTGGTAATTTGCTGCTGCTGCTTCAGCTGCTGCTGCTGCTGCTGCTGCTACAGCAGCTGCTGCATTGCCTGCTGCAGTATTTTCTTTTGCTGCAGTTGCTGCTGTTATCACTGCTGCTGCTGCTGCAGTTGCCGCTGCTGTTTGCTGCAGCAGCAGCAGCAGCAGCAGCAGCAGCTGCTGCTG
>NW_013568860.1:439-700 GCF_000499745.2 Eimeria mitis | reverse complement strand
TGGCTACAGATATCACGAGGACGCCGCTTACTGTAGGAGAAGTTGAACTGCAGCGTAAGCCCTTTATTTTATTTTTTTATTTTTTATTTTATTTTTTATATTTTTATTTAAAATAAATTGTTTTAAATATATTTATTTTGTTATATGGTGTTGTGTTTTACATTAAAAATAAAAAAAAGAAAAAACTTTCTGTTGTTTATCAATTTGCTTAGCACCCTCCTATCCGTTCTCTTATATAAGAAATAAATAAATAAATATTAG
>NW_013568860.1:0-263 GCF_000499745.2 Eimeria mitis | reverse complement strand
ATTTGTTTTTTATTTGTTTTTTTTTTTGTTTGTTTAATTTATTGTTTGTTTTGTTTACTATTTTTTAATAAATATTTTTTTTTGTGTTTTGTGTTTTTGATTCAGTTGATAGAGAAGTGGAAAACAGCATGAAATTAATTAAAGGACAGTAAGCGGCTACAGTTGAGGTGTACAGACAGCCCGTCTGTATATGCACTTAAAAACAAAAATTTATATTTTATTTTTTTATTTTATTATCTCCTTCTTTCTTGCTGTACCCTCTG
>NW_013568859.1:516-628 GCF_000499745.2 Eimeria mitis | reverse complement strand
TGCGGTTCTGCTGCAGCTGATGCACATTCTTCTTTGTGAGACACAAAACAGAAAGAAAACAAATAGGAGGGTCTCCATCTCCTGCTGCTGCTGCTGCTGCTGCTGCTGCTGC
>NW_013568859.1:0-230 GCF_000499745.2 Eimeria mitis | reverse complement strand
GCAGCAGCAGCAGCAGCAGCAGCAGCAGCAGCAGCAGCACCAGCAGGAGAAGCGGAAGGAGTAATTGTGTGGATGAGACAGAAACAGCAGCAGCAACAATAGCAGCTGCTGCAGCAGCAGCAGCAGCAGCAGTAATATTCAAATCACCAAAAGAAAACATACAACAGCAGCAGCAGCAGCAGCAGCAGCAGCAACAGCAGCAACAGCAGCAGCAGCACAAACAAATAAAT
>NW_013568858.1:423-700 GCF_000499745.2 Eimeria mitis | reverse complement strand
ATTCCCGGTACAAGTCCTTCCAGTTAACCTTGAGGTGCCCTGGAAAGCCTCAGAGTACTGCACGTAAACTGCTGAGTCTATTACTGATACATTTAGATACTACATCTGTTTCCTATGTTTCCTCAAGGACTTGACGGCAGCCTCTGCAGTATGCACAGTAGCAGCAAGCTTGCTTTGCTTGTGCTGATACCTGTCTCTTCAAGCCTTCTCTAGGGTGTTATATGGACACCCCTGCGACCAGTAGATTCGCTCTTGTAGCTGAGCGCGGGTAGGGTCA
>NW_013568858.1:0-218 GCF_000499745.2 Eimeria mitis | reverse complement strand
TGCAAATTTCTGAAGAGGCGCAGTATCCTCCAGAATAAGAACGCGGACCAACCACAGACAGAAGGCCCACCTGAACTCATAAACCAGTGATACTCACGCACAGTTGCAGGGCATGTCGCAAGCGCTGGAGTTTCCGCAGCGCATCCCAGCTGAAGACAAGCGCAGTATCCATTGATATAACCGTCCATGCATCATTGATTGTCCACAAGAAATCCCGA
>NW_013568857.1:9486-11707 GCF_000499745.2 Eimeria mitis | reverse complement strand
CATCTACATCAGGCGGTGCACGTACGCTTTCCGCAGAAACAGAGCCAGTAGCTGCGGGGCAGAGCTCCTCAACAGAAGGTGTTTCAGGCGAGGCCTTCGCAGTAGTGGCAAAGGCAGATGCTGTTCGCAAGACCTATCCAGCATCAGGGGCATCAGAATCGGCAGCAGCTAGCCTTCAGGCTGACTGGATCTGCAGGCATCCATATGTCCGGCTCCCCCATTTGCAGGAGGGAGTGCTACCGCCGCCCATCCGGCTCTCGCCCTCGAATTTTGAGAGCAACAGCGACTCTTCTGTGCCTGAGATCTTGCTTTGTCTTCGCGATTTGTTCATGAGGGAATCGCTCAACCAAAAGGAAGTAACCCTTCTCGTGGGGTACGTTCAGGAACTGGCGATTGCTTCGGCCGCTCGGGAGCGGGCAACCAAACGGATGGACTATGCGTTTCATGGCATGATTAACATCGGGCGGCAGTTTCTAGTCTTAGACGCTATAGTTTCTGCACTGCACGTCTTAGGGGTCCCACCGCTTTCCTGCTCGTGGTGGGAGGCATTCGCCACATGTTTCGACACAGACTATCGGTATGCCGAACCAGGACCCCGCGCCCAAGAGAGTGGCAAGGTAAATGTTGATCTCGCCAATCGTATGTTGGTCGCCATGTCCATCTACAAAACAGGAAACCGGCCAAACCCTGAGGAAATTTTAGATATGAAGCGGACCCTCTTCTTCTCGCCTCATATGGCTTTTTTCTTCAAGAGGCGCAGGTGGGACATATGGAGAACTGATTCTGTAATGTTTGAAAAGGAGAATCCCCCTTTTTTCTAATGGTTTTTGAGGCGAAGGCACTCACTTGATTAAGCGCCGCCTACCTAGGCCGCCAGGATGTCGCTGCTTTATCCCCACTTTGTACAGGGAGGCCAAAGCAGCGATATCCTGGTGGCCAATGTTTGTGACTATTGTGTGATTCCTCCATGTGGAGTTCCAAGGGCCAGTCTGCGAGGACTGCAAAGTCTTGGATGCAGATACTCCGGGGAACCCAATTTCTAAAATTGAATACCTGAGGGCTCTTCTGGCCAAAAAAACGAGAACCGTGACTTTGTCACTGTTCTTTGCGGGAGGGCCGGCGCGTGTCGCATATTCCGTACGACCTGCGCTTTAATGTTTCCGTTGGTTTTTGTCCCTGGCAATTGAATCTATTGCCGTTTACTTCCTCCGTACAATGTTTGTACATTGCTCACCATCTGTTTCTTTATTTTCTGCGGGCTAGCACTGTAATATCGGCGCTAAGGACGGCAGTCCCTACCAATATACCAAGTACATCGGGCGGGGTGCACCTGGCGGCCCATACTGCATCTGTTCAGTGCGCATTGAACCTTGAACTATGTAGCATCGTCATGCATGTCTGTTAAGGGTCACCTTACACAGTATTACTGCACGCTGTCTGCGCAAGTGCAGTAGCCTTCTTCTCCGTCTGATATGTAACGCATAAGAAGCTACACATGCGGTTCCGAGGCAGTCGGAATCGCAAACAATTCGTGGGCCTGTGGTCAGACTCCATCCAGCCTCGCGCGCAGCCAAAGCAGTCTATGAATGGACTCCATCATCCATGCGAAATTCTTGGAGGGGCACATCCTGGAGTCATCGAAACATAAGACTGGGCAAGCAATGACGACATGCGCAAAGCGACCTGTTTTCACCGAAGATCAGAGTTTATGGGGAAGTATGACTGTTCACGCACACCGGCGTTGCATTCCAGTAAGGATATGCAAGAGGCCAATGACGACCAGTAGGTGACCAAGCGACCGCGCTGTAGTGAAGGCAGGCACGAAGTTCTGGAGCGACTGCGCCGCCTGTGCAGATGCAGTGGAACTTAAGTTTGTGGTGGATGATGCCTTTGCGAAGTCTTCTGTGTGAGCTGCGAGCTTCTTTCCACAAGCACCAGGGACCTTGGGGTGCCCGTCGTGTTCCCGGAGTAAAGGTTACCTTGGTGAAGTTTGATTTGCAAGGCGGAAAGTGCAGTTGAAAAGAAGCCTTGATTATGCTCCACAGGAAGGGAACCAGCCCTAGTTTGCTTTTTGTTCCTGACTACAAGTATGGAGTTCTTAATTGTGTGTTAAATTCGAGCTGGAACCCAGCTCGGTTCGTTTGCAGTTGACCATTTATTTTGATAGCCTGGACAGTGCTTACAACGGTCCAAGTGCTGCCATACAATTACCGCTGCGGCA
>NW_013568857.1:6888-9386 GCF_000499745.2 Eimeria mitis | reverse complement strand
AATTCGAGCTGGAACCCAGCTCGGTTCGTTTGCAGTTGACCATTTATTTTGATAGCCTGGACAGTGCTTAAAACGGTCCAAGTGCTGCCATACAATTACCGCTGCGGCTGTGCAGCTGAAACGTTGCACATCACTGCTGCAGTATACGGATGTCATATTTTTAACGCGTTGCCTCTTTAAATTGGAGGTATTAAAACCCGATTTTTTTTACTATTTCCAACCACTTAGGCTAACAGCTCGTACGGTAAAATGTCTTGGTACTGGTAGCTTTGACTTAAATTCTTGTTTCAAGGAGTCTGCAAGGCTGAGGCAGGCGGATGGATGACGGCGATTTCGTTTAAAATTAAATGTCAGTAGGCGTAATGAACATATTGGAAGCAGATCTAAGTTTCAACAGCCGATCTAGATCCATCTGAGGATGAGGCAAACTGCAGAGATGGGATCGTAAGGAGTCATTAGCGGGGCCTGGGACCTTGATCGGCGCGACAGCGAGTGACCTATTTTTTAGGAACTCTTCCTTCTTTGACCGATCCCCGTGTGACGGTCTCGTCACCTCTGCAAAGCATCAGAAGCGCCTGACACGCTAGTGTGGTTTCTAGTCTTCGGGAGCTGATCGGAGTTTCCACATCTGATCTACTGGGGGTATCTAAAAATAAGCATATCCAAATGTGCGCGTTACAGTAGCACATGGAAGCCTAGAGCGGACGATCCGCTGTGGCCAGCGAAGTGGTGGTTATGAGCATCTGCCTTTATTAGAGGGAAGAGTAGCACTTAGGAAGAGTTTATCTCCGTGGATGAATGCAAGGGGATTTGTTGCTCTATTGATGAGCATCCCAGAGCTAAGAGTCGGTTCGTAGTGGCCCGTCGCTTATTTCGTAAGGCTGCTGTGGGTGCTTATTTGGGGTCTAAGGAGGCGAAATATTTCTTCGTGTGCTCAATCCCTTTTCCCGATACATGTCGAAATGGACGTTTGATTTGACCTTCGTCGGATGAAAAGCCACTGGAAAGTTTTTCGCTACGAAGGATGATTCCCGCATACCTCCCCATGAAAACTCCCTGATCACCCCTTAATACAACCCCTTTTCCACTACCCAATCTGATATTATGCCTGTTGAATATCCAATGCTTGTTGATTCTGCGTGTCAAATTGTTGAAGGGCGTGCCTGTACTGTTCCCTCACTAGGGCTTTTGGGTGAGCCCTAGTGAAGCAACTGCATAGCGACCAATCGCAGGACTGGCGAATTCACACCTGATGTTGTGTTTCAGAAACCAAAAGCTCTCCTCTTCAACCACCACGAAGTGGAATATCTTCATGCAGTTCCGTAAAAGAAGGCAATTATGGTGAATATTCACAAATATGAACAATTTGATCCTGAGTTTTTAGTGTTGGTTCAGGTCCTATAGGTTTATTATAAATGAGATAAGGAAGGGGCGGAATAGGTATAAGCGATAGATTTGGGTTCGGATGGAATTTTCTATAAGAGTTCAAATATTTCTCCCGTAAAAAACTCGGGGTTGGACCGAACCGTCGGTTTTCCGGTTAACAGCCAAAGGCACTAACCACACCCACATTAAACAAGTGGGTCACAGATACTAATAATAATTGAGGAGGAAGGAACTTGAATCCTTAAAGCGTAAAAACTCTAAACGATCTCATGTATGGGCTAAATATTTTTTAACCATACGTCAAGTCGCTTATTTGGAGCAAATCAAGCTGGGAAATGTCTACATTAAAGAAACTTGAAAGGCAATAACCCCCATTAAAAAAATTAATTTCTTTAGAAGACAGAAATCGCAACTCCTTTTAAAATAACTGCGACATCTTCACATCGAATTACAAAACAATCAGATAAACAATATTACATTTAGTCTTTTCGGCAAATATGTTTATCTCATTTCGACTNATTACAAAACAATCAGATAAACAATATTACATTTAGTCTTTTCGGCAAATATGTTTATCTCATTTCGACTCTGAGTACTATATATATGTAGATGATGCAGTGAATTTCGGTATGCAGGTCGGGCTTAAAATTTCGGATATTAAGTCCGTTGCGCTTGGGAAATTTCACCGAATCATCTGTGTAAATTAGAATGATAGTCAAATGAATGATTTTAGGCCTTCTACGCTATTCGGAAAAGAATTCTACAAAAAGCGTGCACTAACCCCTCCGGTTGTTTCCATTTCTGCAGAGAAATACGCTCTGCTACCCCGTCTCGTCGTCTAATGTGATGTGGTGCATTACAGTGTAGTGTCAGCACGAATTGTCCTAAAAAAACAGTGACAGTCGTAATCAGCAACACCTAGACGGACACTATCGTGTATTTTATAAACTCGACCAGCGGACAGTCCGTCCGTTAGGATTGCCCAACAGAATAGCTCAACGAGTCTGTTGAATATAGGCAGATCCACAGGCATCCAAGGGACAGGTGGCTGTCCCGGGGCGCTGTTACCTGACGAATACGATCTATCTGATGAGCCTATGGCAGACCTCCGC
>NW_013568857.1:6283-6788 GCF_000499745.2 Eimeria mitis | reverse complement strand
GAATATAGGCAGATCCACAGGCATCCAAGGGACAGGTGGCTGTCCCGGGGCGCTGTTACCTGACGAATACAATCTATCTGATGAGCCTATGGCAGACCTCCGACGAAGTTTCTCAACCCGCTTTTTCCGTTTCAACTTTTCGAACTCTGGTTTACGCTTCCCGCTAACTTGATTCGAGGAACAATGGTCTTGGTTTCTGGCAGCCAGTTGCTCACTCGTAAGTGGCAACAAAGCATATTGAATTAATAGAATCTCGTACCTCCGGTAGCAAACTGGACGCTTCTCGAACATTTGAACGTTGGCTGTTTGATCGTTCAGTTCAAATCCTCTGGACGACCCCAGAGGTCTCCTGCTGAACGCCAGGGTCATCACACCTACCGTCATCTTATGATGTGCCCAAAGTAATGAGCCAAAGACAGTAATGCATCCCATACATTACGTTACGTAATGATAATATTCGTCAAAAGCGTTCAGCAAACTAAGGCAGTTCTAATTCAAATTTGGA
>NW_013568857.1:0-6183 GCF_000499745.2 Eimeria mitis | reverse complement strand
CACACCTACCGTCATCTTATGATGTGCCCAAAGTAATGAGCCAAAGACAGTAATGCATCCCATACATTACATTACGTAATGATAATATTCGTCAAAAGCGTTCAGCAAACTAAGGCAGTTCTAATTCAAATTTGGGGGATCTGTTGCCACCAAATAACAGCAATATCACCCAAACACATTTTTGCGTGTAACTGGGGGCGCGCAGGTAGCTCTGGCTCAGCTAAGGCCACAAGTGAAGCGGGGAAGGGATGGGACAGTGGGGCAGCTCAGCAAATCCAGCTATTTGCAAAAATGTTCTGGTATGAGTTTCTGCTTCCGCTTCTTCGGCGGGAGATTACGTTCCGCGGTCAGTCTCTCGTCCGCGGGTCGCCAACGTGACTGCCTCCCCTCTTGCTCCCTCTGGCATCCAGCTGAGTTGCTCTATTCGAATACTTGTTCTTACGGGTTGCCCAAGGACCAGTCCGCATTGAAGTGCAGTGTATCGCATCTCAGTGTTACTAATTAATACAGACGCTTTCCCTTGAGAAGGGCTTACACGGCAACAGCGTCATGGTAATTCACCGCACTGCACGTGAAGGGTTCAAGGGAATATTTTTGCTGATTAANACGGCAACAGCGTCATGGTAATTCACCGCACTGCACGTGAAGGGTTCAAGGGAATATTTTTGCTGATTAAGCAATTGGCAGCCTGTAGCTTCCCCCCCGTTCATGTATCAAAACATAACTCCTCTTAATTACTTAGAAATTAAGAGATAGCGCTTTCTGCTAGTGCTTGGTCACTCGGTGGCCTTGTGGTCGGACACAGATGGCGCGGCTGTAAGGTCTCTTCTCTCCGATATTCCTGGCGAAATAAGTGAAATTGTGGGCCTATTTTTGATGAAAAACGCTAAAAGTTAAATATCAAACATAAAATTGGGCTGAACCAGTAGCTGCTCGTTTCCCATAGCGGCCTTGGTCCACCGTCGGGGTCGTGTTCTTCTGGAGGGACACCGTCAGGGTGCTGTGCTGTGAAGCTTTCTCGTCCGGGGAGTTAACGAAGCAGAAATCAGCAATTCCAGATGATGATTATGTTTTAACTTTTTTAAAGAGCCTGTTACGGTTTGTGTCTTGATCAATATGGGAAAGTTTCTACTTGTTTTTGTCTTCATGGCCGCGCTCTGCGTTGCACGTAGCGCAGTAGCGGAAACAATTCCTTCGGCTGAGACGGCAAGTACGTATTTTTACACCTGATAACAGTTTTCCAAAGGTTTAAGTGATATGAGAGTAGAGTTATTTTGGTTACTACTGTGGCTTTGTGGGCTCGCAGCGCCCGTCCAGTGCCTTGGTGTGTTCAACGAGGCGAGAGTTCGTGCGGGCTTCGATCCCTTCACTACAGAGGAAGGAGAGCAGCAGAAATTGCCCATTGACGATCCAGAATACATAAAAGCAGTTTGTAAGGCGATGAAGGAGGTAAGAAAACGTTCTTTTCGTGTATGCCCAGCTCTTTCCCCTACTTATTTCCCTGTTTCCTGAGGCCGTAGCGAGCCTAGCGACGGTATGTCGGACCTTTGCCATTATGTTTTCTTCGGGCTCTCAGGATGGATCTGTCAAAAGCTCGCACATTAGTTACAAAAGAGAAGGCACGTACGCTTTCGCATCGCAAACTGGTGAGACCGGTGACTGTTCTGCTGCTCTTTCCCATTGGAGCAAAGCCCTAACGTACTTTGGCGAACTTCCCCCCGTGTACACCGGCGACAACGCCGGATCGTATGCAAGTACTCGCAACAGATCTTTTGTGGCCCTCTTCAATCCCATGAAAAGCGCCACCATCGACTGCGCCTACTTTATCTGTCCCACCGCAAGCACCACCATCAAGACGACGCTCACTGCAGACAACTCAGGCACACCAACATCTAATCAAGGAAACGGTGACAAAGAAGGCAAAACAGTCTCCCTGCAATATGCAGAGGACCTTGCGGGGAGGACAGCACCGTTGTCTCCAAACAGTGAAGAAACGGAGCAACTGGAGAAGCAAGGGGGGCCACAAGGTTCCAAGACAGATCCAGAAGAAGGAATTGTCACTCGCCGCCTTGAAACAACTGCAAAGGACATCCGGGCACTTGTTTGCTTGACAAACCCACAAGCACTTGTTTCGGGAAGAAGGCCCTTCACGTTAGGCTCACCTTTTGTTTGTTTGTCTTTGCCTCTTCCTGAGCAATGAGCCGTTTAGTTGCTGTATCCATTCGCATTTCTTTGCTTTCTCTTGCATGTTCTTTCTTCTTCTTTACTCATCTTAGCATTTTCTTGAGCTTACACTTGTGGTTGTTGGATCTCGTGGCTTTGTTGCCTTGTTTCTGTTTCCTCTTGAGAGCTTGCTTCTCTTCCTGCAACGTTCTCCTCAAGTCTGCTTGTGCCCAACCACTTCATTTTCCCTTGTCCCCCCACGTTGTGATGTAATTTCCATTTCTTCCCCGGCCCGCCTTCGCCTGCTTGCCTTCGAATTCCCTGGTGCTTTTAGTGTTCTCTTGTTTATTGGTTTACTGTTGCTCTCNTTCGCCTGCTTGCCTTCGAATTCCCTGGTGCTTTTAGTGTTCTCTTGTTTATTGGTTTACTGTTGCTCTCTCGCTTTAGCGTAGCATTCCCGTTACTGCGTTCGCACTCTTACCTACGTTTGCTAACATTGAAGTGAGCTTAGGGATATCTCTCTAGTATTAAAGTTTTGCCATTCTTTCTGGAATGCCTTGGTTTCCTTTGCTTGCTTCATTTAAAGGTTTCGGTGTATGGGTTGTAGCTTACGGCGTCGTTCTCTCATCTTGAGAGATCTCCGTCATTTTTGCCATTATATTCGGTGTGATGACCTGCACAGCTGTCTTCATCTTTGGCTTACTCACTTCAACTTTGGTTCCTTGGCTTATCTGTTTTTGACCAATAAGCTTGTTTATTTGGTAGAGGTGTTCACGATTTCACTTGCTTCCCATGGGTGCCGCTAGATGCCTCTTTTATGCCGCTGTTGAAAAATTTGTTTTCCTTTAGATGTATACCATTTTCCCCTATTTCATCCGCCCGTTCGTGTTCAGTGAGCCAATTGACTAGCGTTTCCATGTGCCATTTGCGTGGCTTTGCTGCATTTATCATTTAGGCTGGCAGTTTGTCTGCTGGCGCCTGCTGGTAATTTGTGGAGTGTTTGTTGTTTCTGGGTGGTTGTGAACAGTGATTGCGAATGGAAGCGTATAAAGGNGGTAATTTGTGGAGTGTTTGTTGTTTCTGGGTGGTTGTGAACAGTGATTGCGAATGGAAGCGTATAAAGGAATCCTACGAAAATGTCGGCTCTACCTCGCGGCCATCCGCCCTTCTTTCGTCCTTATTTGTTTTTATTGCGTATTTAATCATCCTGTAGGCGGTGCCAGGAAAAGATACGCACTCTGAGGTGTGAGTCAGACTTCGCACATTTGTTCGTGCGCCATTTTCCGCAAGTTGTGGCTGCCCCAGCACTCTGCGCTGCAGGGCGTCATCGTCTAAGCAGGCTCAAGCGGTCTGCTACGATTGCCGTAGCTTCGTCGTTGCGTACAACACGAAGGGCCGCTGGCGCTTTCTACCCCGAATGTACCGGGGGAAGGACAATCCGGCGGTACAGGTCGGTTAAAGGCGGCAAGGGGAGTGGAAGTACATCCCAAACACGCATGCTGTCGCGTAGCGACCATCATTTGCCCGCCCCTCTTGAGCGCCCCTTTTTTCTATATGCGAAAGCGTTTTCAGTGCAAGTGCTCAAGCGCTTGAACCATTTTGTCTGCATAGCAGAATCGCCTGGAGATGCAACTGGGGCAGATAGGTGACACTACTTGCCCCAGACATGCGGCCCTTGTACGCCGCAAGCACGGTTCATGCCGCTCGCCATTTGTTTCTTTCGCGGCTAACAAACCTCGCTTCCTCTTGTCATAGATAAAATGTGCGGCAAAATAGCAATTTCCCGTTGCATCGTGTGCTCAGTCGACTGGCGTGATTTGCAANAGATAAAATGTGCGGCAAAATAGCAATTTCCCGTTGCATCGTGTGCTCAGTCGACTGGCGTGATTTGCAAAGAGCAAACAACAAAACCTCCAGCACGGCCCAGTCACTTTGGTTTACAGTAGAATCCTTGCTGCGCTTCATGGAAATCGAATCTGCGACGTCCACGCCTAAGGTGGTGCATCACGCTGAGACAGGTGCCGCCTGAGCGTGGGCCTATGCTCAAGTGGTGCGCGTAGAGTTGTGGTTTTGCAGGAAGTCCCAAGTGGCTCTGTATGCCTTGCAGTATGGCCACCTAGGTCTATAAGAGGTTTCTAAATATATAATTTGCTCAATAAATTATTCACAGAAAAGCTGACAAGCTCTAGCGGGGCCATAGATGCTCTTGAGATATCCCTCAAGTGATCCTCCCTGTGCTCCTGTTTGATTCTTTATCCTACCTTTGACCCCTGTCGTACCCAGCTAAAGGGCAAAGTTATACAACTGAAGACCTGCGCTTGAAACGGTTCAGCGGTTTGAAGACAGGACCGGCACGGCCGAAAAAGCGATGCGGCGGCTGCAAGCCAGAATTCCGATCGCCGAGAGACACACTGTTTCCTTTTGTCTCTCTGTGCAAAGCCCCAGTTAGGGGCCAAAAGAAACATTCTTTCTGCTTGTTTTGCAATCACTGAGGAAACTTGAGTTTCACCGGCATACCCCTACCAGCTGAGGTTTACAAAGACCTCAAGGGGTTTGCTCATCTTGACGATGCCTAGAGAATGATGGAAGAAGTGAACAGAATCAAACCGGTAGCGAGGAGAGCAGACTGCGTAGAGGCAGAGGCGGAGTTTTCTATGGCTTCCTGTATGTCTTCCCAAACCTCCTCGCTGTGAAGAAGCCAAAAAATAGCAAACACGGCAGATAAGCCTTAAGTCAGCCAAGACCATACACCTCAGCAACAAAGCCAAATATGGGAACCCTATGCTGCCAACAGGAAATATTAGCCCCACAAGCAACCAAGACAAAGAAATCCACAGAAAACGTTTGCACATGGGTCAAATAACTTAGATACAGCTTAATACGATAGACAACCAATACTGACTGAGACGCAAGAGGGCAACGTTCAACTAAATAGAACTTTAAAGGGACAGAGGCACTGGCGGAAGGCGTAGGGATAGGAAGCAACAACCGAAACGCAGCATCCCAGCGCTTCTGGATCCACAGCACTCAAGTAAGATGTGAGACGCATCTGAAGAAGCATCCACAATACAATTCGGAAGAGGCCGAAGCGACCGAGGTAGGTACAAACAGCAAGGAGAGCCCTTGACAAAAGGCGCGCTCTATGGAAAGCAAACAGCACGGGACTTGGAGGTGCAGCCAAGAGAGAAGCAAAACGATATATCCTCAGCAACTTACGAGAATGGCTTTTTCCCGTTTTCAAGCGCTGCAGGATTAGTGAGGCAAACGAGGCCGGTGACCGTCTCCGAGGGTGTGGAGAGGCGCCGAACTGTCGGCCCGGTCTTTGGCTGGTCTCCCGAGCCCGCTGAACCCGCAGCTTCTCGTTCGTCACTTGAGTGCACAGTGCCGCTTTGGGGCGCGCCATCATCTTCTTCCTCATCCTCATCAGTTGGTCCTGCAGATGTAGCAACGGTAGTGGTGGACGTGGGGGAGACAGGACATGTGATATAGGCGCAGTCGACTGTGGCGCCCTTGTTGGGGTTGTATAGGGCCACAAGCGAGCGGTTTCGGCTATCCTCATACACCCCTGTGTTGCCTTCGTACTCGGGTGGAAGGTCCCCAAGGTTTACGTAGGCTTTTTTCCAATAGGAGACTGCTGCAGGGCAGTCAGCGGTAGAACCCGTCTGAGGCGCGTAGGCGTAGGTGCCGCTGCGCTCTATGATTGTCTTTTCACTACCAATATCTGTCCCCTGAACACGTCAAGCGGCAACTAAATATGCTAACACTCAACCGATCACCACTGGCAAAGACGAATGCGCGCGTGGAGAAGGCAGAGGGACAGTGCACGGCAAATACAAGAAGAAAAGAGGTCACTTGCCTGCAGCATGGCGTTGCAAACCGCTGTGATGTACGCTGCATTGCCTATCGGCACTTTCTTGTCTTCGTCAGGCTCTGCAATGAATGGATCAAGATCTGCTCGTTCTCTGGCGGTGTTGAACTCGGTCAGGCAGTCGGCGGTCACTGCCCACAACCAAAACCACC
>NW_013568856.1:344-701 GCF_000499745.2 Eimeria mitis | reverse complement strand
GCAGCAGCAGCAGCAGCAGCAACAGCAGCAAGAGCTGCTGCTGCTGCTGTCTCCGCTGCTGCTGTACCTGTTGCTGCCTACACCGCAGCCTCTGGCTGCAGCAGCAGCAACAGCAGCAGCAGCAGCAGCAGTTGCAGCAGCACCAAAGTAGCAGCAGCACAACCTCCTGTTGCTCCTGCTCTTCTGCAGCCGCTGCATCAGCAGCAGCAGCAGAAAGGCAGCAGCAGCAGCAACGAAGCAGCAGCAGCAATACAGCAGCAGCAGCAGCAGCAGCAGCAGCAGCAGCAGCAAAGTTGCTGATGATATCTTTGGTTTATTGTTGCTGCTACAGCAGCAGAGAAGACAAACTAAACGCAA
>NW_013568855.1:493-702 GCF_000499745.2 Eimeria mitis | reverse complement strand
TGAACGACAGCAGCAACCGCAGCGGGAGCTGGCGTGTTGCTGCAGTACAGAAGCTGCTGCTGCTGAGCTGCGCCTGCTGCTTCTGCTGCTGCTGCTGCACCGTCGCCATACTCGTATGCAAGAGCCTGCTGCTTAAGGGCCTCCAGGCAGCAAACGGATTCGCAGCTATCGTCGCAACTCGCCCCAGAGCTGCAGCTTTCTGTGGTCAG
>NW_013568855.1:0-214 GCF_000499745.2 Eimeria mitis | reverse complement strand
AGCAGCAACAAGAATAGCAGCAGCAGCAGCAGCAGCAGCAGCACCCCTGCCGAGTGAAATATCTTTATATGTATCTAAATTCATTTGTATTGCGCTGCTTTTGCTGCTGCTTTTGCTGCTGCTTTTGCTGCTGCTGCTGCTGCTCCTCCTCCTCCTCCTCCTCCTCCTCCTCCTACTGCTGCTGCTGCTGCTGCTGCTGCTGCTGCTGCTGCTG
>NW_013568854.1:0-129 GCF_000499745.2 Eimeria mitis | reverse complement strand
GCTGCTGCTGCTGCTGCTGCTGCTGCTGCTGTTGCTGCTGCTGCTGTTGCTGCTGTTGTTTTTTTTTTTTCTGCTGCTGTTGTTGTTGTTGCTGTTGCTGCTGTTGTTGCTGTTGCTGCTGCTGTTGTT
>NW_013568853.1:0-219 GCF_000499745.2 Eimeria mitis | reverse complement strand
CCCTAAACCCTAAACCCTGCAGTGGCATATAAAGGAAAACAGTACACTCGAAGGCTACGGTGAGGCTGCTCGTTCTTCTGCTCTCCTAAACCCTAAACCCTAAACCCTAAACCCTAAACCCTAATTTGGTGGTTTTGCAGGAGGTGGCAAGTTTGTTATATTCCTTCGCCAGGGCTAAAGACAGACGGGCTGTAGCAGCAGCAGCAGCAGCAGCAGCAG
>NW_013568852.1:371-703 GCF_000499745.2 Eimeria mitis | reverse complement strand
GGCGTGCCACCGCTGAGGCGCTGCTGCAGCAGCGGCGCAGCTGCTGCTGCTGTTGCTGCTGCTGCTGCTGTATCTGCTGCAGCAGAAGAGGTTTGCTGCAGCCGGATGCTGCTGTCTTGCTGCCGTTGAAGGCCTCTCACGCTTGAGGAGACAGCTGGGAGACACCTGCTGCTTGCTGCTACTGATTGCTGCTGCTGCAGCTGCTGTTGCTGCTGCTGCTGCTGCTGCTGCTGCTGCCGCAGCAGCAGATTGTCTCCTATGCTTGGTACTGAGGAGGTTCTGCTGCTGCCGGCTAAGGAGACATGTGAGGCGCTCGAGGGGGCCTCACCAAA
>NW_013568852.1:0-150 GCF_000499745.2 Eimeria mitis | reverse complement strand
CAGTGCGGGGACGTTACGAGCAAGTCCACCTGCAGCAGCAGCAGCAGCAGCAGCAGCAGCAGCAGCAACAGCAACAGCAGCAAACATATACCATCTTTCTTTTGCTTTTTCAGCAGCAGCAACGACACTGACAGCAGCACAACTGAAAAG
>NW_013568851.1:666-883 GCF_000499745.2 Eimeria mitis | reverse complement strand
ATTTGTTTAATTGACTTATGGACGAAGATATCTTTTGTTTATATTCTATTTATTTTATTTTATTTTATTTTGTTTTTTTATCTTTTTTTATATATTTTATTTATTTTATATATTTTATTTTATTTTATTTGTTTTATATATTTCTTTTTATTTATTTTATTTTATTTTTTTATTTATAAATTTAATAAAACGATCGGCTTGACAGCCAGTTGCTGCT
>NW_013568851.1:232-566 GCF_000499745.2 Eimeria mitis | reverse complement strand
TAAACCCTAAACCACCAAACCCTAAACCCTAAACCACCAAACCCTAAACCCTAAACCCTAAACCACCAAACCCTAAACCCTAAACCACCAAACCCAAAACCCTAAACCACCAAAAAAAAATTGAAATAACAAAAAGTTCAGAGAGTCTTCGTAGTGGCTAAACAGACCTTTTTGTCTCTGTCTAGGGTTTAGGGTTTAGGGTTTAGGGTTTAGAGTTAAGGGTTTAGGGTTTAGGGTTTTATGTTTGTTTAATTTTCCTTCTTTGTCTCCCCCCTTAATTAATAAATACAACCAAAGGCGAGAACTAAATATATCATCTCCTCTTGCTGCTAAT
>NW_013568851.1:0-132 GCF_000499745.2 Eimeria mitis | reverse complement strand
CCTTAATTAATAAATACAACCAAAGGCGAGAACTAAATATATCATCTCCTCTTGCTGCTAATTTTTTTTTTGACAGGTTTCTCTTGTCTGCTGCAGCAGCAGCAAATCTTCCCTATCCCTGCCCTGCAGCAA
>NW_013568850.1:391-703 GCF_000499745.2 Eimeria mitis | reverse complement strand
ATAAATAAATAAAAAAGAAAAAAAAATAAGAAAAACGTTTGTTTACCTCTTCTGTGGGCTCTGTGAGTTTCTTGTATTCTTCCTCCGCTTCCTTCAGCTCGTCCTCGGGCTGTACATACACCGCAAAAGTAAATAAAATAAAATAAAATAAATTAAATTAAATTAAATAAATTAAATAGATAAAATAAATAAAATAAATGAAATAAATGAAATAGATGAAGTAAAATAAACAAAACAAGTAAAATAAACAACGTAAACAAAATAAAACAAAACAAAACAAACTAAAACAAAACAAACTAAAACAAAACTAAA
>NW_013568850.1:0-272 GCF_000499745.2 Eimeria mitis | reverse complement strand
GTATCATTTTGCTGAGTTGTGCGACTTTATTATTAAATAAAACTCTTTTCATTGCGCATGCTTCATCGAGAAGGTCGAGGGCTTTATCCGGGAATGAACGCCGCTTTATATACTGGTCGGATAGACCCACTACTGCATGCAAGACCTCGTCACTTATTGACATGTTGTGGTGACGCTCGTAGTTCTCGCGCACCTTTGTTAGGATACCTAAAAAAAAATATATATATATTTATATATATATGTATATATATGTGTGTGTGTGTGGGTGGGTG
>NW_013568849.1:10015-11714 GCF_000499745.2 Eimeria mitis | reverse complement strand
TCTCTTCTCCTCCCCATCTTTATCTTTTTGATATTTGAATACCTGTTTAACGATTGAAGATTAGTCTGCCATTTTGGCCAGACACACTGCCCAGGCTGGGTCTATCGCCCCAAGTCACTGCGGGTGTCTGTACACTGCAGAAAGCATTGCGTTTTGATGTTTCCGTGATGTGTCTGTTCTATAGTGTACACTGTTTCGTTTGAACTTTTGCGGGACTGTTGGCATTCATCCTCTGCCGGCATTCGTATCGCGTGTGCGCAGTGCAGTGCGCTGCCTACTCTCCCTTGTGCTTCAGCGCATGCATAGGGTTGCCGAGCAGTGCATGTTTCTCGTTTCTATCGAACAAGATTTGTTTTCCCATTCTTGTGAATCTATTGTAGGCTGTATTTTCCTGGTGAGTGTGTAGTAGTTACCCTATTTTTGTTCCGGATTGGTTGTGTGTTTGCTGCTGCAGCAGCAGCAAAAGAAAACAATAGCTCCGCCGTCGCGATGGGCAGCAGCCGAGACATCTTCAAGCGACGATGAGGGCCGCGTGGTGAAGAGCCTGAAAGACCGCCGATGGGGCGCTATGAGGGAGGTAATCCGCCAAATGGAAAACCATATGAAGATCCTCGACTTCGCGGAACTAGGAAAGGGTACGCAGCAGAATTCAGTTCAGTTATTTCTTTGTTTCGGCTTTATGTTCCAGTTTTGGTTGTTATATCGAGTGCTTTTGTTTCGTACCGAGTAGTAGTGTGTAGAGTTTCCTTAGACACTAGTGCTCTGCTTGTTGCTATCCGTGCGCCACATCAGCCGCCTCAGCCTCTGTCTTCGTTCATCTGTATTGTCCTTCTTTCCATCTTCGTCTGTTTGGTTTCTGCTGTGAAGACGTCGTAGTCTTTCTTGCTTCACTCATTTGTTTCTCGGTGACATCAGCGACGCGGCTTAGGTCAGATGTAGGGCGTTTGTATCGTTTATGTTGTGTTGCTGTGTTGCGTGTTGGGTTATGTACAGACTACGAGACGCTGCTGAAGAGCTACGCGAAGGCTCACCAGGTGATAGAGCAAGAGGGTGTCCCGAATTTCTTTATTCGTAGTTTGGTGGAGCTTGAGGCATTCATAGAAGAGAAGCTGAAAGATAAAGAAAGCTTTAAGAAACTGTCGCGGCCCAAAGCACTCGCATTGAACACCCTCAGAGCAAAAGTCCGCAAAACAACAGAACCATGGACTGCCAGCATCGCCGAATGCAAAGAAAACCCGGAAAAGTTCGAGACGCAGAGTGAAGAGTCAGATGAGGCCGACGTAAGTCAGCTGCTCGCTCTCTGTTTCCTTGCTGTTTCTCTTGCACTTCTGCACGAAGCACTGAGTTAGGTTTTACTTTTTTGGAATGCATTTAAAAATTTAGATATTGTATTTTATTATTTCCAGTTATTTTATTTTCTGAACTCGCGCGGCTTGCTGCAGCCGGTCTGGCTCGGGGCGGCTCTGCAGTGTACATACAGCTGGTTGTTTTGGGGTTTGTTGCTGTGCAGTCTGACAGTGATTTCAGTGAAGATGAAAGCAGCGAAGAAAGCGAAGAAAGCGAAGAAAGCAGCAGCGACTCTGAAGGAGATGATAAACCGAAAAGAGAAAAGGCAGAGGGCGCATCAGATGACGGGAGTGAATGGTCGGATTCAGAAGCAGATGAAGAAAGCCAAGGTTAGTGATAGTGTATACTGTAT
>NW_013568849.1:9615-9915 GCF_000499745.2 Eimeria mitis | reverse complement strand
CAAAAGTCCGCAAAACAACAGAACCATGGACTGCCAGCATCGCCGAATGCAAAGAAAACCCGGAAAAGTTTGAGACGCAGAGTGAAGAGTCAGATGAGGCCGACGTAAGTCAGCTGCTCGCTCTCGGTTTCCTTGCTGCTTCTCTTGCACTTCTGCACGAAGCACTGAGTTAGGTTTTACTTTTTTGGGATACATTTAAAAATTTAGATATTGTATTCTATTATTTCCAGTTATTTTATTTTCTGAAATCGCGCGGCTCGCTGTAGCCGGTTTGGGTCGGGGCGGCTCTGCAGTGTACAG
>NW_013568849.1:8243-9515 GCF_000499745.2 Eimeria mitis | reverse complement strand
CGTAGTTTATTTGAGGATGAGGGCAACTTGTATTTTATATTAGGTTCCTTGTATTGTATAAGCATGCTACTGGGGTGTATTTCATATGCTAATGTATACCGCACCACATTATATATATTTACTATATATATACATATAATACATATAATATATATTTATATGCGCATCATATATGTTGTTTTTGGAGGTAGTCAAGTTAGTTGGAGCTACAGCGGCGCAGCATCTTCCTAGTTGTTGCATTTCTGTTTGTTTGCGTAGGCGAGGAGGGTGACCGGCAGAAGGACGCGATGGCTAAGTGGGGTGTACGGGAGGAGGGGGAGAGGAAGCGAGGGAAAACATCTAAGAAGAAGAGCGGAACGAAGGGGTCGAAGCCAGCACCTAAGGAGACCTCACCGGGAGCAGCAGAGGCAGGTTTCTCAACAAAAGATATGGAGCATCTGTTTGATAGCACAGATATAAATGAGGAGGTGATAGCGAAGCGTGTGCAGATGGTGGTAGAGAAGAGAGGTCGTAGAGGTGTAGATAAACTCGAACAAATGCGTATTCTGAAACGGCTAGCTGAGCTAGCTGAGACTGTTAGCCCACAGTGTCATCTTGAGGTGTTAGGACACCTAATAAGTGCAGAGTTCGATACCACCTCTGGCGTCTTCACTAGCATGCCGCTGCATATATGGATGGAAACCTTTGCTGGCGTCAAGCTGCTGCTCTCTATCATGGAGGAGAACAAGGGGGCTTACTTGGTTCCGCTTGCGGGGCTCGCAGAGGCCTCTTCGCCTGAGGAGATACAACAAATATCTGCTTCTATTCTCACTTCGTTTGTTGAACGTTTAGATGATGATCTTATGAAATCACTTCAGTCAACAGATGTACACTCAGATGAATACAAAGAAAGACTGGGGAAAAGCATCGATATACTCGCACTCCTCTGGCGCACATTCTGCTTCCTAGATGAAAGAGGATTCAAAACACAGGCCGCAACTGTTGCTCTTAAAGTCAACGAACACATGCACTACAAGTGGGCATCTCGATGCATATTCCTCTTGATAAACTCTTTTTGTGTTTGTTTCATCGCTTCATCTTCTTATTACACTTGTGGTGTACAGTGAACTGTACAAGAATTAATATTTGTTTCCACCTGTCACGTGTTGTGCGCTGCGGCCCAGTTGACTTAGATTTTATTCTGCCGGCATTGGTTGCTTCGTTCTTTCTATTAGCATTCCATGTTCTCTGTCGCCCTCTTCTCTCAGCATGCAGAAGAATATTAATGCGTCA
>NW_013568849.1:8030-8137 GCF_000499745.2 Eimeria mitis | reverse complement strand
CAATAAAGATGTGGGATGTGCTTCGGAAGGAATTGCCCGAGGAGCTTTGCAAAGACCTCCCAGGGGAGAACCTGGCGCCCACCGCCTTTATTGAAACGCTCACCCGA
>NW_013568849.1:1147-7991 GCF_000499745.2 Eimeria mitis | reverse complement strand
ATATATATATATATATATATATATATATATATATATATATGCGTAGTATATGTATATTTGTGTCCATCAGTGCATGCACAGATTGGAACATTGTTTCCATGTATGAAACTTGATATAAATGAATAAGTGAATAAGAGTGTTTTTGCCGTTGGTTGTTCTTTGAGTTGAAATAAGTGAGCAGTAATGATAATAATGCGTGAATGATAACTATTCCGTTTTTATTAATGGCAAACGAATAGAAGTATATGAACGGTTGCTGAGTATTGTGTTGTGTACAGCCCCGAGTCAGCGAATGAAGATCCGTGCTCTTCTTCACGTGGCTTACAGCAAGAGTTTGCACGAGGATTACTACCAAGCCCGAGATTTGATGCACACGCCCAACGTTCAAGAGTTGGCGATGCAGACGGACATATCGACTCAGATTCTGTACAATAGGAATCTGGTGCAACTGGGGCTTTGTGCTTTCCGTAACGGGCTCATTCAAGACGCGCATGCATGTCTATCACAGATATGCCCGAAACACAAAGAGTTGCTGGCGCAGGGGCTGTCGAATCTTAAGAATGTTGAACGCACACAGGAACAAGAAAGAGCTGAAAAAAGACGCCTGCTACCATACCATATGCACATCAGCATGGAACTCATCGAATGCGTACACAACATGTAAGTCCATACCGTACACTGAATCATGGTTATGGTTTGCGGGTTAGGGCTTAAAGGTTTCTACTTCTGTCTACTCGCGGGTTTAGGGTTTCGGGTTTAGGAGGTTTTTATGCCCTAGGCGCTCGGGTTCCAGAGCATAGTGTTTATGGGTCTACCGCTCCAGTATTTGCAGCTCTTTTCCGGCGTCAAGCGACAATATGTTTTTTAACATGTTGAAGTTGTTGTTAGCTCTTGTTTGGTATCTTCGGAGTAGTGTTTCTAATCGGTGCAGTGTAGTTGTTTGTCGTTGAAATATTTTTCTAAGTTGTTGAATTGTTTATTTATTGTTTTAGTTGTTAGAATATTGATCCCGTTTTTATTTGTTTCGTAGTTTCTTATGTTGGTTGCGTGTTACTCAGCTGCGCGATGCTGCTTGAGGTGCCGCACATGGCGCACGACGCGTTTGACCCTAGAAAGCGGCCGATCAGCAAACATTTCCGGCGAATGTTGGAAATGTATGACCGCCAGACGTTCGTAGGGCCCCCAGAAAACCCCAGAGAAACTGTCATGGCGGCTACAAAGGCGCTGCAGAGAGGTGACTGGGCGGACTGCGCCAGGCACCTCTGGACCCTTAGTATTTGGGAAAAGATGTACAACAAAGAACGAATTCAAGAAATGCTCCTTCAAAAAATCAAAGCAGAAGCTATGCGCACCTACATCTTCACGGTCAGCTCCGAAGCGCAGTCATAGGTTGCGGCCCCACTAGTGTCTAGGGTTTAAGATTCAGGGTTTGGGCTTCGGGGTATGGGGTTTCTGATTTAGTCTGCAGCATACTGCGGGGGTTCGGGTTTGAGGTTTAGGGTTTAGGGTTTCTGTGTGACGCGCGTTTCTGCAGTATTTGCCGCTCTACGACTCGTTCGCCATTGGCCAGTTGGCCAGCATGTTTGACCTCTCCTTAAATGCCGTTCACTCGATCGTCAGCAAGGTAATTAAAAGCAAACAGAAAAATTCACGATGCTATATATATATATATATATATATATATATATATATATATATATATATATATATATATATATATATATATAGGTAGATAGATGGGGATAATGTATAGTGAAATAATATGTACGACACTCAGTGTATGCACTGTGTTGCATACGCACACGACACTCGCCCTCCTCTATTACGGGTTGTTTAGTGTTTGCTATTTGCACATTTCGTCACTTTGTTTATCCCCTGCTTTGCTTTGTTTTTGTTTCAGATGATGATAAACGAGGAGATTCACGCGAGCTGGGATGAGACGAGTCAATATATTCTAATAAGCAGAGTCAAACACACGCGGTTGCAGCAGCTGGCGCTGACTCTGGCGGAAAATGTTGCAAATGCTGTAGAGCAAAACGAACTCACGCTCAACATGAAGAACCCCAAGTCCGTCTTATTTTTATTTTATTTTTTTTTTCTGCCTCGTTCCAGGGAATATCGGTGATGAGCAGACACCTGAAATGCCTGTTGATAGAAAGAGCTGTTAATATGCCTCGGTGTAAAGGGTTTAGCATTTTTGGTTTAGGGTGAATGCATGCATGTGACACACATATAAGTCGAGCGCGCGGCCGCTGCATCAGCCAGTAGCTGGAGTTTCTGCTTGTGTTTTTGTTTTTGTTGTTTAATTGTGTTCCGTTTTCTCTGCATATCGTTCTCAGGTTTGCTTTGACGCACGAACGCCGCTTCCTGCGCGAAGGGGACCGGGCTGGCTGGGGTGGACGGGAGAGAGAAGACGGCAACGGCCACCGCACCAGGCCGGGATTCAGGGGGCGGACTGGGCTCAACCCAGTTGGTGCGAGAGGCAGAACAACCGGGAGAGGGGCTTATCGCGGCAGTGGTTTCAGAAGCAACAGAAGCGGCGGGGAATATAGAGGAGACTACAGAGATAATAGAGGAGACAGAAACGACTACAGAAATAATGCAGAACAAAGAGACCCTTTCCGCATCAAATTCACAAGCCCACTCACCTACAACTGAACACACATTTAAACCATCACCTCGACATACACCCGGTTGCGCTGCCAGCTGGGCACACATGGCGAGCAGCAGAGCGACAAACACTGGGGTGGCTTGGCTCGCTGCGCGTGTAGCTTGAGGTGCCAGCTGCATGGACAGCTAGCTGTACATACAGCTAGCCGTGCATATGTATATGCAGCTGTATAAGCAGGCACGCATGCTGGCTCTGCACCGCATGCAGGTGTAATAAGGGCAAGTGAAGAATATGTTGTGCTTCATAGAAAGGAGAAGGGGGGAACTGGGGGCGTTGCGGAATGCGCAGTGTATGTACAGCTGGCGTTGGAGGCCCCTCTGACTTTGGGTGTTGTTGTTGTCTGCAGCATCGACTGCAGCATTTGTAGATATTTAGAGAGCGATTTCGGTCTTTAGAAAATCCGGTTTTGTTTATTTTACTCTGCACTTTATACAACCTCGACGCAACGCAAATCGAGACAGACAGTCAACAAGTTTAAAACAAAAGAGTTATATTATATTTGTGTTGTTTGTTAGACATAGGGGGTACAACCAACTCGCCTCATGGAGCGCGTTTGCTGCGTGTACAGACAGCTGACGTCCCGAATAAATTGCTGAGAGGCTAAACTAAAATATCGCCGTCTGGACGAACGCCAGACGCGCCGCCCAGCCCCTGGTGGCTTCACTCTCAGCCATCNCTAAAATATCGCCGTCTGGACGAACGCCAGACGCGCCGCCCAGCCCCTGGTGGCTTCACTCTCAGCCATCAGGTTAAGTGGCAGCGCACAAAATTATATATATTTACATTCATTTGTATGCATGCATGTTTATGTTTATTTATATTCGCTTACTTGTATGGAGGTAAGTGCTGTGTTTCCACATGTATTACCAGCATCGGAAGTCTTAGGGTAGGGGCGAATGCACATATATAGTATATATGTCTGCATGCATGTAACGCTTATATATATATATATATATATATATATATATATATATATATATATATATATATATATATATATATATATAATTTGCTGCTGTTACAGTCAGCTGCGAATCTGCCAGTTGCAAAACGTCTAGCGGGGTTTTTGTTTGTTCCTGCTGGGGTTTTTGCTGGTGCTCTGTTGCTGCGTTCTGCAGCTTTGTGAGCATTGCCTTTGAGGCGACTGGCGGACACTCCTTGCGCTGTGTCAGCCTAACAGACACACAACGACTGTCGGGTGTTACGAGGCGCGTACAAATAATATAAAAAACAAAAAGAATAACAAAAAGAATGAGTAAATGCAATACATATATGACGTCCGTAATACAAAAATGATAATTGGGGGTTCTGTGCCGCATCGTGTTTTTGTTGTTTTCGTGTATTATGTTTATTCTTGTTTATCATGCTCTGATGTTAATGATAATGTTAATACAGAGTCTTCACTAGATACTGCTTCGGCGCTTTTATGGGTGTTGCTGAGATGTGTTGTAGCGTGGTTTATATAAGACTTGTATGGTGTTATTGTTTTGAGTTTTTTTATTAGTAATTGTTGTATTTTCTGGTTATTATCTACTGTTGTTCAAAGCGGGTATTATTAAAAAATATTTGTAGTGGGGTGGTATACAAACGAATCCGGTTGGTTCCGTTCGTGTATGACTATCATCAACTGTTAGCTCATACGAACCACTGCCAGTGAACACCAAACGATGAGAGAAACAAACTCAACTAAACAAATAAAATAACCCTAAACACATGAAGAGACACGCAAGCAAGCAGATAGACAGAGAGACAGCGAAGCAGAGAAGAAACAAGCAGGAAAATGCTTTAAGGC
This sequence comes from Eimeria mitis, assembly GCF_000499745.2. Lineage (NCBI taxonomy): Eukaryota > Apicomplexa > Conoidasida > Eucoccidiorida > Eimeriidae > Eimeria > Eimeria mitis. The sequence continues at coordinate 3,528 of NW_013568849.1, read as the reverse complement.
GTTCGCAGCAGGTTCTCGGCTGCCTCTTGCAGCTGCTGCTGCAGCAGCAGCAGCTGCTGTTTGTGTTAGTGTTTGAATTTGCCAGTTGCAAAACGTCTAGCGGGTTTGTTTCTCGTTCCTGCTTGGGGTTTTGCTGCTGCTCTGTTGCTGCGTGCTGCAGCTATTTGAGCTTCGCCTTTGAGGCGGCTGGCGAACACTCGTTGCGCTGTGTCAGCCTAACAGACGAACAACGACTGTCGGGTGTTACGAGGCGCGTACAAAATATAAGCAACAAAAAACAGAAAAAAGGGAGAATACGAGCACAGTATAATCTATGCAAGATGGTTAGTATAGTGTGGTGGAGGTTTTGTTAACAACTGTTTATTCTGGTTGTTACTAACGATTAAGCCTATTATTATATGAACAATAACGCATATATATATATATATATATATATATATATATATATATATATATATATATATATATGTATATATATATATATATATATGCTGCCATTGTGGCAGCCAGTATATTGTGTAGTAGGTGACATCTCATGCACGTTTTGCACTTGTAGACGAGGTGGTTTGGGGATTCCCTTTCTCTTTTCACTCCATTCGCAAAAGAAAATAAATTATTTGGAGTGATGTCATGCAGAAGGTGAACAGCTGAGGCGGCCTCCGCAACAAAAGCGTTTAAGGACGAACTTGAAGTTTTTTATGTGAAAACTGTTTTTTCGTCGGCTGTTCATTTCTCTCATGTTTTGGCATAATATATTTTAAGTATTTAGTAATATATTTACCTTCAGTATAGTTTCTTTAGCACGGTGCTTGCTGCTCGTATATACAGGTATTGTTCATATATTTAGGTTTAGGGACATATCTTTTAGTAGTGTGCTACGCCCCCAGTAAAATACCCTCAGCAATATTTTGTATATTTAGTAATAATCCTAGTAATAATAAGGGGGGAAGCTGAATATACACGACATCCTGTAAAGAGAACGCGAAACCTGGTGTAGTATAGAGTGGGTAGCTTCTTTTCTCTTCGTTTCAGGTTGCATCGGACCTAGCTGCAATGTGTTGCAATGATTTCTGTGTATTTGGTTCTGAATTGTAACAGAATCAGCTACAAGCTAAGCCAATATTTTCTCTATTTCTGTATTCATCAGGAACATAAGAAGAACGAAGAACAATGCGTTATTAAGTCTGTTGCAGTTATGTTCGTTGTCGAGGTAAGTATCCGCTATATGTTGAGTTATTTCCTTTTTTTCTTTTAAATAAAAACAGAAAAAATATCCCGAGAGGGGGAATGTATAGCGGATCTCGCCACGGCTGTCTGTCTGGGGCCCCCCATTCACTCGTATAGTTGACCGCCTGCTGGCGGCAGTCGGCGGAGGGAAGAAGATGTTTCCTTTTGATTTGAAATATAAATTTATTTATCTCTTTAGCATTATATATTTTAATTTAAAAAGAAAAACCATTTTAGCGTTTGTTTCATCACCAGATCGTGCGCCTTGACTCTTGAACATCGGCGGCATCGAAACCTCTGTTTTAGACTGGATTCTCCTCTTTAGACGAAAAAACTTTCTTTTTTTTAGCTAAATAATTTATTTATTTATTTAAATTCACCATTTATATGCTCCATTCACCGACTAGTTTCTTTGAATTCCGCCTCCTGCCGTAGCGGTTTCGGCGCTCTAGGGTTAGTATAGACAGAGAGGATATATATAGCCGCATGCAACCGCACAATGAGCAGCACCAGACACAGGCCGACGCGCCTTCTTCTTCTTCGCCTTCTTCTTCTTCTCCTCTGCTTTCTGTCGGCTTCTGGGACGCCTTTGCAGCGGGGTGTATGTGGAAGGAGCCGGTCTTAGCTGCACTCTCTTTCTCTTCTCTAGGCAAAGATCACATCTTGTGCGTCTCTGTGTCATTTGGTATTCTTTTAAACACAATCTACACGCACTTCAACGTACACCCCAGTGTATGCAGAGTGCAGTAACCGCCCGGGGTGTAGCGACGCCTCGGGCTGCCCCTAAGATGCCCTTTCCCCGCCTCTTTGCACTTCACCGCGTTCTGCGATAGCTGCTGTATCAGCTGCAGCAGCTACAAAAGATGCAGCAGTTACAGAAGGTGTAGCAGTTGCAGCGGCGACAGCAGCTACAGCAGCAGCTGCAAAGGCCCCTTCAGCAGTTGTTGAGCACAGCACAAGTGCTGCTGGGTCAGTGGCAGTGTTGCCTTATGGCCTCTGCGTTTCTGCATTTTGTGTGCAAATACACCTCAGGGTTCTCGCGACGGATGGAAGCACTACGGCTACAAGCACAGAAAATAAATCAGACAAAGATGACGCTGCAGAGGGCGCTCAGCAGCCGCAGCAGCAGCAGCAGCAGCAGCAGCAACAGCAGC
>NW_013568849.1:0-1047 GCF_000499745.2 Eimeria mitis | reverse complement strand
CGTGTAAATACACCTCAGGGTTCTCGCGACGGATGGAAGCACTACGGCTACAAGCACAGAAAACAAATCGGACAAAGATGACGCTGCAGAGGGCGCTCAGCAGCCGCAGCAGCAGCAGCAGCAGCAGCAGCAACAGCAGCAACAGCAGCAGCAGCAGCAACAGAAGGAAGCTGGGCCTCGCTATCAATACGGCCGTCTGCTGATGCGGCGCGAAACTCTTCCTTGTAAACCCGAGTTTTTGGTTAACAAATACTTTTCTTTAGTCGTTTACTCAAAATGTCCACTCAAGTGAGGAGGCAGCGCAAAGAAAAACAAAAAAAAAGGCGAAGCGAAGAGCAAACACACACACACAGCAGCAGATATACGCATACAAATATGTGTATATCTATGTATATGGAAAGATATGTTTATGTAGATATAAACGAAACACACCTATAACAGATACACTGAATATATATTTTGTGTACACAAGTATATACATCTATATATGTATGTATCTAGAGTGTATACACACTGTGATGCATGCGGACTGCGCAGGGGTCGTCTGACACCCGTGGTGACGGATTTGCAGCTGTTGCCTGGCCAATGGTCACGGCCCAGTGGTCCATTGGTCACGCAACCTCACCCCCTACACGCAGCTGAAAGCAGCAACGGAGGACCGGCACAACCGGGGGCCCCCGCTGTGGGGGCCCCTGAGAAGAACAGAAAGCAGGCGAAGAGGGCCCCAGCAGAAGGAGAACAGCAAACCACTGCAGGACAAAAGAGAGTGAAGAAAGCAGAGGGGGGCAATGCAGAAGGTAAGACAATAAGAACAAATATATCTACTTTTATGAATATGGGCTCGCATAGATATGAGCATAGAGTATATGTGTATGTGCTTATATAGTTGTTTATAAACAAAATATCTACTAGTGTGAATATGGGCTTGCATCCGTATGTGTATATATATAGGGGGTTCGCTTATATAAATGCGCTTATTTACCTGGGCGTATATGTATATAGTCTATATATATATATATAGTCTATATATATATATATATATATATA
>NW_013568848.1:841-973 GCF_000499745.2 Eimeria mitis | reverse complement strand
CGTGCTGCAGCAGCAGCTTGCTGCTCCAGCTGAGCAGCGCATGCATTGAAGCCAATTGCTGCTGCTGCACGCAGACGAACTCCAGCTGCTGCTGCAGCAGCGCACAGCCTGTACCAGCAGCAGCAGCAGCAG
>NW_013568848.1:0-429 GCF_000499745.2 Eimeria mitis | reverse complement strand
CTGCTGCACCCCAAAGCTTCTGAGGCCCCCCTCAGCAGAAGAGCAGCAAATACAGATTACAGCAGCAGCAAACCGCAAGGACCCATAGAGAAAAAAGCAACACAGGGAGACGGAAAACAGCACGGAGCAGCAGAAGCAGCAACAGCAGCAGCAGTACCACCAGCAGCAGCAGCAGCAGCAGCAGCAACGGCATCAGCAGCAGCAGCAGCAACAGCAGCAGCAGCAGCAGCAACAGCAGCAGCAGCAGACCTCTCAATGCAATCAGCAATTTCTTCTTCGGCGTTTTCAAGCTGCGGCGGCCTGCAGCAAAAAAAAGAAAAAAAACAGCAGCGCAACATGCTGCTGCTGCTGCTGCTGCTGCTGCTGCTGCAGCAAGAAAACACTTCTGCTGCTGCAGCAATATATGCTGCTGCTGCTGCTGCTGCTGCT
>NW_013568847.1:467-704 GCF_000499745.2 Eimeria mitis | reverse complement strand
TATATTTATATTGATGCTGTTTTCTTTGAGGGGGGGTTTATATAAACTTTTGTTGTTTTTGTTTAAACAAAAAAATAATATTACACATTTATTTATTTTTTATTTTATTTGTTTATTTATTTATTTATTTGTTTATTTGTTTATTTATTTGTTTATTTGTTTATTTATTTATTTTTTTATTTATCTATTTATGTATATATGTATAATTCAAACAAAAAAATATAATTACGCAATACA
>NW_013568847.1:0-328 GCF_000499745.2 Eimeria mitis | reverse complement strand
ACTCTCTTTATTATTTTTTTTTTTTTTGTTTTTTTTTGTTTTTTTCTGCTTTTTTTCTGTTTTTTTTTCTATTATTATTCTATAAATATAAACATATAATAGAAAGAATTATAATAATAAAATAATATAATATTTTTATATTTTTATATTTTTATACAGACATAGATTCAAGCTGCGTATACTGCGTGTTTTGTCTCTTTTTTCTGTTTTCTTCTGTTTTTTTCTGTTTTTTTTCTGTTTTTTTTGTCTATTATGATTTTTTATTATAAACATATTATAAATATAATTATAATAATAAAATAAAACTATATTTTTATATTTTTATATT
>NW_013568846.1:12090-12444 GCF_000499745.2 Eimeria mitis | reverse complement strand
CTAAACCCTAAACCCTAAACCCTAAACCCTAGCAGTATTTGGGGTGTATGTACAGCTCCTCACCTCTTCATAACTGTAGACATGACCCCTAACAAAGAGCTGCCCCGATCCATCGATAAAACCCTCAGCAGCAGCAGCCTCAGCTGCAACAAAACAAACACAAAACAAGAAAGCTGCTGCTGCTCCCGCTGCTGCTGCTGCTGCTGCTGCTGCTGCTGCTGCTGCTACGGATGTCCGTGTTGCTGCTGCTGCTACTGATGTTCATGTTGCTTCTGGTTTTGCTGCTGTTGCTGCAGTTGGTGTTTGTCGTGCTGCCGTTGTAAATGCTGTTGCTGCTGCTGCTGCTGCTGCGCT
>NW_013568846.1:11486-11990 GCF_000499745.2 Eimeria mitis | reverse complement strand
GCAACAAAACAAACACAAAACAAGAAAGCTGCTGCTGCTCCCGCTGCTGCTGCTGCTGCTGCTGCTGCTGATGCTGCTGATGCTGATACGGATGTCCGTGTTGCTGCTGCTGCTACTGATGTTCATGTTGCTTCTGGTTTTGCTGCTGTTGCTGCTGTTTATGTCTGTCCTGCTGCCGTTGTAAATGCTGTTGCTGCTGCTGCTGCTGCTGCCGCGCTGCTGCTGCTGCTGCTGCTGCTGCTGCGTTTGTGTTATACCTTGGTCCTCTGTTTTCTTTTCCTTTTTCTTTTTTCGCCTTTCACCGAAGTCGAAGGCTTGGGCTGCCGGTTGCTGCAAACAACAAAACAAATGATGAGACAAGAACAATATATAGGAAGCAGGATGAGTGTTTCAGCTGTATCTGCAGCAGCAGAAAGCAGCAACCCTAAGAGAAGAAGATAAATCAATTCAACTAAAACAAAAAACATATAAAATACATTTATTATTGCTTATAAACTCTGCTGC
>NW_013568846.1:10593-11386 GCF_000499745.2 Eimeria mitis | reverse complement strand
AAGAACAATATATAGGAAGCAGGATGAGTGTTTCAGCTGTATCTGCAGCAGCAGAAAGCAGCAACCCTAAAAGAAGAAGATAAATCAATTCAACTAAAACAAAAGATATATAAAATACATTTATTATTGCTTATAAACTCTGCTGTAGTGCATAAACAAATACCTCAGGAGCAGCAGAAGATGCATCAGGGGCGGGGGGGGGCCCCCCAGCATCCTCCCGCTTATCTGACGTTTCTGTGGCCGCCATTTCAATTTCCGCAGAAACTAACAAACACAAATAAAAGAAATATTTAAACTCATTGCAACCACATCTGCGGTGTACGTACACCTGAATCATCGTCGGGGCCGATTGATCTGCAGCCCCATATATATAAGAAGAGCAGCAGCCAGCCCCCCAACAACCAGCAAGCTGCAGCAGCGCGGTGGCGTTTCTGGCGATATTCATGAATATTTATTAAATATAAAATCATGAATCGTTTTTAAATTTGTTTTATTATTATTTCAAACATTTTTTACCCAAAAATATTCATTAATTCAACAAAACAGCTGACGCTTGCAGCACCGCACGCGCCGACGAGGATTCTGCTTGCATGCTCAGAAAGCTGTATGGGTTGCATGCACATTAATTTCGTTATTTTGTAGAAAACAACTAAAATAATATATTTAAATACTGAAAACACACTTTAATAATGTTTAATCATAAAAAATGCAAAAAAATAAATACCAATAAAGGCTGAATCCGCTTCCTACGACCACAGCTGAGGTGTACGTACACCGCAGCATATGCATTAAA
>NW_013568846.1:10238-10493 GCF_000499745.2 Eimeria mitis | reverse complement strand
CAAAACAGCTGACGCTTGCAGCACCGCACGCGCCGACGAGGATTCTGCTTGCATGCTCAGAAAGCTGTATCGGTTGCATGCACATTAATTTCTTTATTTTGTAGAATACAACTAAAATAATATATTTAAATACTGAAAACACACTTTAATAATGTTTAATCATAAAAAATGCAAAAAAATAAATACCAATAAAGCCTGAATCCGCTTCCTACGACCACAGCTGAGGTGTACGTACACCGCAGCATATGCATTAAG
>NW_013568846.1:8649-10138 GCF_000499745.2 Eimeria mitis | reverse complement strand
CTTCTTTTTTCTTTGCGTATAGAGTAGCAGTGGTGATAAAAACTGAAGGAATATAAAGGGGAAATCTGTAGTTTTTTATTTAAATATTATTTTTCTTTATTTAAATTTATTCGTGTTTGCTCGTTACCACACAAACTGCGCGAAAGTATGAACACGCAGCACAGCTATATACAGCCAACGGCTGTTGTTGTTATATTCTGTATTTCATGAATAAAAAAACAAATTCAAGAAATTTATATCTCCTCTGGGGGTGATAGCGAGAAGAATGCTCTCAGACCACGATGCAAGAAACTTATTAATTTTTTTTTTTTTTTTATCGTGTGTTAAGGATTAAACAAATTACAAAACAAAATAAATATAAACAATTCCGTCATCTAGAGCCGAAAGGCTCGCAACTACAACACAGCTAGCAGCAGCTAGCTGCAGCTAGCCGCAGCTAACCACCGCTGGGTTCAGGTGTATATGCAGTTGAACACAGCTAGCAGTGTATATGGAGCTAGAGTATATCTTTTAATGTGGGGTGTTGTTATAATTTTTTATTTTTCTTTCTATCTGAATGTCTTCACCGCAAACGAAACAATTTTTTATAGTTTAGTGCATTCACCTGCTAGGTGTTGTCGTGTAGCAGCAGAGCGAAATGAATAAATTTTAGTTTAATTTAATTAATTATTAAAATTTATTTCTTTTTATGTGAGCTGCAACAAAAAAAAATAGAATAACAAACACCACCGCTGTTCTTTATCTTTGTTTTTGTTTTATCTCTCTCCCCTCCAATGCATATACAGGTGTTGTGCAGCAGATGATACATTAGTATGTGTTTGTTTTTGCTTAACGTCAGCATATGTATAAACTAAACACCAACTAGCTAACAGAGAATAAAAGAGAAGATATCAGCCTTTTAAATGTATTACAAACTCCAAGAGGAAGATATAAAAAAAAAACAAACGATGCAGAGAGAGAAAAGCAGCTTAAACTACCATGCATGCATGCATGCATGCATGCATGCATGCATGCATTTCTTTGTCGCAGAGGAATGAACTGAAATTGAATTTATATAATTCTGTTTGAACCCCCCAAAGAACCAAACACTGCCTTTGTATGCAGGACATCACGCGGTGTATGTACAGCTCAGCTGTTCACAGCAGCAGTATAAGAAATGTTTTTGCTTTATTACATTATTATATTAATATATATTTAATTATTATTATATTATCATATTGATATAAACTAAATACTCCATACGGGGGGAAATCCTTAAAGAAATTTTTCATTTACACAAAAATGCATTTGTTCGTCTTTTCTGAACAACAACATCTGTAGGGTTTATTTATTTATTTTATTTTATTTTGCTTTATTTTCTCTCATTTTATTTTATTTACTTATTTATTTAGTATTTATTTAGCGTTTTATCAGTGCATGTTTAATTCCACTTTCGTGTGTACATACAGTGCAAACTTATTTGTATAAACAGTGCTGCCTTTCAATTCGT
>NW_013568846.1:6878-8549 GCF_000499745.2 Eimeria mitis | reverse complement strand
CTTCTTTTTTCTTTGCGTATAGAGTAGCAGTGGTGATAAAAACTGAAGGAATATAAAGGGGAAATCTGTATTTTTTTATTTAAATATTATTTTTCTTTATTTAAATTTATTCGTGTTTGCTCGATACCACACAAACTGTGCGAAAGTATGAACACGCAGCACAGCTGTATACAGCCAACGGCTGTTGTCGTTATATTCTGTATTTCATGAATAAAAAAATAAATTCAAGAAATTTACATCTCCTCTGGGGGTGATAGCGAGAAGAATGCACTCAGACCACGATGCAAGAAACTTATTAATTTTTTTTTTTTATCGTGTGTTAAGGATTAAGCAAATTACAAAACAAAATAAATATAAACAATTCCGTCCTCTACGGCAGAAAAGCTCGCAACTACCCACAGCTAGCAGCAGCTAGCTGCAGCTAGCGGCAGCTAACCACCACTGGGTTCAGGTGTATATGCAGTTGAACACAGCTAGCAGTGTATAAGGAGCTAGAGTATATCTTTTAATGTGGGGTGTTGTTATAAGTTTTTATTTTTCTTTCTATCTGAATGTCTTCACCGCAAATGAAATAATTTTTTATATTTTAGTGCATTCACCTGCTAGGTGTTGTCGTGTAGCAGCAGAGCAAAATGAATACATTCTAGTTTAATTTAATTAATTATTAAATTTTATTTCTTTTTATGTGAGCTGCAACAAAAAAAAAATAGAATAACAAACACCACCGCTGTTCTTTATCTTTGTTTTTGTTTTCTCTCTCTCCCCTCCAATGCATATACAGGTGCTGTGCTGCAGATGATACATTAGTATGTGTTTGTTTTTGCTTAACGTCAGCATCTGTATAAACTAAACACCAACCAGCTAACAGAGAATAAAAGAGAAGATATCAGCATTTTAAATGTATTACAAACTCCAAGAGGAAGAAATAAAAAAAAAACAAACGATGCAGAGAGAGAAAAGCAGCTTAAACTACCATGCATGCATGCATGCATGCATGCATGCATGCATGCATGCATTTCTTTGTCGCAGAGGAATGAACTGAAATTTAATTTATATAATTCTGTTTGAACCCCCCAAAGAACCAAACACTGCATTTGCATGCAGGACATCACGCGGTGTATGTACAGCTCAGCTGTTCACAGCAGCAGTATAAGAAATGTTTTTGCCGTTTATATCAATATGATAATTTAATAATAATTAAATTTATATTAATATAATAATATAATTAAAAATAAATACTCCAGAGGGGAGGAAATCCCAAAAGAAAGTTTTCATTTACACAAAAATGCATTTGTTCGTCTTTTCTGAACAACATCTGTAATGTTTATTTATTTATTTTATTTTACTTTATTTTACTTTATTTTATTTTATTTTATTTTACTTTATTTTCTCTCATTTTATTTTATTTATTTATTTGCGTAGTATTTATTTAGCGTTTTATCAGTGCATGTTTAATTCCACTTTCGGGTGTACATACAGTGCAAACTTATTCGTATGAACTGTGCTGCCTTTCTTCTCTCGTGTAGTCTTTGTCAGTTTATTTGTTTTGTTTGCTGCTGCAGCAAACTAATAAAAACCCCAAAACGAGAAAGGGGGATTCAATATGTAAAACTGCTGCCCCCATACTGAGCTGTACATACAGTCCGCTCTGCCTCTCTGGACTCCTATATC
>NW_013568846.1:6686-6865 GCF_000499745.2 Eimeria mitis | reverse complement strand
TATATATATATATATATATATATATATATATATATATATATATATATATATATATAAGTTGCAGACAGGGTCCATCCATGCATCAACAGCGGGTCTACTGAGTCTTACTGTTGCAGCTTAATGCTGCTGCTGCGGTTACCTGCAGCAAGGAGTGCTGCTGCAACCGTCGCAGCAGAATT
>NW_013568846.1:5839-6586 GCF_000499745.2 Eimeria mitis | reverse complement strand
CCTTACAAGCCCTTGAGAGGCTGTATCCAGTGGGGGGTGGGGGGGGGGTGGGGAGAATATAAAAGCTGCTCTCGTATTATAAAAGTAATAAAAACAACAAAAATTATTATTGTTATTATATTATAACAGTAATAATAATAATTATTATTTTTGTTGTTGTCGTTTGAATCGATTGCAGTGCTTCTCTGCAGGATAAACTCCAAGGAGAAGGCTCCCAGTGGGGCTAATAGAAATCTTTAATATATATTGAGGGAGAAGGCAATTCATTTCTTTTTAGGTTATTTTTATCAATAAACACTAAACCCTTCTGTAGCCGCCCGCAGCTGCCGTTTGTTGCTTACCTGTATCTCACCAAATTTACATAAGACAGCAACAGCCCTTATTGAATCAAACGCACTTTCTCTAGAATATCCTCTATGCATGCAAACCTGAAATATTATATAAGTTTACGAGGCCCACACAAACTGGCTGCGGCGTCGCTGGCCTTCGGCAGAAACTTGCACTGCTCTCTCAGGTGTCCTAGCACTAGCAAACACACACACCCATACACCGCAGCTGCACGAAACGCCGGAATTTTGCATGCACTTAGAGAATTTCTTATTTTATACGTTTAACACTAAAATATATTTACTATTGCTTTGAAAATTCTAGCAGTTGTGGGGCTCGTCAGACAGGGGCTGCATGCAGCTGCATGCATGCATTGCTTGTGGGTGCTGGCTGCTCCCCAAGGCGTAACCAAGCGACGGT
>NW_013568846.1:4463-5507 GCF_000499745.2 Eimeria mitis | reverse complement strand
TCTTCCTGTTCATCAGATCTTGTACAGATATTTCCTAGTAAAAGTATTTTTAATACAAAATAATTCTGCCCTGAAAGATCTCCACAAATTCCGATACAAACACATATTCAACTACGGTGGTTCGCTCGTGTGCGGGCGGGGAGAAGTTGAATTGAATGATCTTGCGCGCACTGCGTTCATGTGATTCATCTTCATTTATATTTTGCAACTCAAATATTTTTCTTCCTCTTATATTTTACGTTTAGCTCTGCATCCTTTTGTTTCCTTGAGCTGTGTCGTGTGTACGCAACAAGGTGAGCGATCGGCGTCTGGGTTACCTGCGTGTTGTTTTTTTTTGTTTTTTTTGTTTCAGGTTTTGAAGAATGCGTTGATTCACGACGGCCTGGCTCGGGGTCTGCACGAGGTGGCAAAGGCTTTGGATTCTAAGAGAGCGCAGGCATGTTTCCTAGCAGAGAGCTGCTCTGAGCCAGCTTACAAGAAGTTGGTGGAGGGGCTGTGCAAGGAGCACAAGATTCCCCTGATTGAAGTCGCAGACAGCAAAGAACTCGGCCAGTGGGCTGGACTCTGCCGCATAGATAACGAGGGCGCAGCTCGCAGAGTTGTTGGTGCTTCTTGTGTTGCTGTTACGGACTTTGGAGAGCAGAGCGAAGCCCTCACTTTCTTGCAGAATCACATTCAGTCGCTTTCTTCTTAAAAAAGAAAGTTTAGTTACTGTATCTTTCTGTTGCAATTCAATCCAACTCAATCAACTTATTCAATTTATATTCATTTCCTTTTCCTTTTCTCTTGTTGCTGGCACGCAACCAAACCCTACACAAAATATATATAACCCTAAACCCTAGAACATAAAACGCAGTTTCTCTGCTGTAGCTTCACAGTGACAACCCCAGGATCTTATTGGGGTGTATACAGCATACGACTGTAGTTTGTTTTCTTGCATTTGTTCTCAATAGTATTCAAGCATTTCTCTTTGTAGCGACACCATCATAAACAAACATAATACTGAAACTAAATAACACTGGATCTAACATACTACGTAGGAGA
>NW_013568846.1:3591-4363 GCF_000499745.2 Eimeria mitis | reverse complement strand
GCAGTTTCTCTGCTGTAGCTTCACAGTGACAACCCCAGGATCTTATTGGGGTGTATACAGCATACGACTGCTGTAGTTTTCTTGCATTTGTTCTCACTAGTATCTCTTGTGTTTCTAAGCATTTCTCTTTGTAGCGACACCATCATAAACAAACATAATACTGAAACTAAATAACATTGTATCTAACATATTACGTAGGAGAGGAGGCGTTCCTCATCCGCATCAACCTGTTGGTGCGATATATTTAAATTTTTTCCTTTTTTTTTTGTGCTTTTTCTAACGAGAGAAAAAACAAACAGTATTCAGAAAGATATACAGAACGTTGTATATGACATCTTTTTGCTCGTGTGCTGAGAGGGTGGCTGTGTATTCCCCTGTATACGCTGTTGTGCGTTTGTTGATATTCGTTTCTGCTGCGTAGTGTACGTTTACTACGAGTAATAATATATTAGTTCTTTGTATTTTAATTTATATATTTACTAGTATACTTCTGCAGGAAGGTCACTCAAGGACTTCTCCTTGACTTGTTGTTTTATTTGTTTTAATTTATCGCTACGAAAGGAGCTGAGGCGATGCTGCAGATATACATATATTCAATTCAGTGAATGTGTGGCGTCACCATGAATACGGGTGTGTGCAGCGGGGTTTTCTAGAGTTTATTAATGTTTGTTGGGGGTGATCAGCTGGGAATACAAGGTTTATAAATACCTTAAAGAGAAGTTACTACCCCCACCCTTTTGTATGGTGTGCTGGGGTGTATAGGCAGCTCTAC
>NW_013568846.1:2766-3491 GCF_000499745.2 Eimeria mitis | reverse complement strand
TTTGTTGGGGGTGATCAGCTGGGAATACAAGGTTTATAAATACCTTAAAGAGAAGTTACTACCCCCACCCGTTTGTATGGTGTGCTGGGGTGTATAGGCAGCTCTAATGTGCACGTTGGAGCGGCGGCTGGGCTTGCGTGGCTCATGCGGCCTCACGAGGGAAACCTATAGCGGGCGCCCCGAAATGCAGTGTTTTTCTGCAGTCTTCGAAAAGAATTAAAGGAATTATAACAATACAATTTGAATAAACTCAAGTTTCCAGAGAAAGAAACATATCCGCCGCCTGGGCGCAACAACCCCAGCAGGCGGCCTGGTCGTTCGTCAATGAACACCGGGCATGCGATGGTTCATACCGGCAAGCAGAGAAGGAAAGCTGTTGGTATTTGTATATTTTGTTGATATTTTGGGTTATTTTGAAATAAATTTGTCTGATTCTTTTGAATCGCACCCTTATGAATACCCTTTAGCTGACGGTTTAAGAGGAAGCACCTGAACTTTGGCGCGGGTTTCTGCCGGCGGCTGTCGGTTGTCTGCCGGGTGCTGAGCGGCTTGGGACCTTTGAAGAAGTAATTTGAGTATTTTATTATATTCTTTTACCTCAGAGTTGAGAAGCCTGTGGTTCAGGAGAGGCGGCCTGCATATGCCTTATACTTACTCCCCCGGCAGCGTCGGTGTATATTCAAGTTGTGTGTCTGTTAGGCTGTGAGCTGCAGCAGTATTTTGGT
>NW_013568846.1:1802-2666 GCF_000499745.2 Eimeria mitis | reverse complement strand
GAGAGGCGGCCTGCATATGCCTTATACTTACTCCCCCGGCAGCGTCGGTGTATATTCAAGTTGTGTGTCTATTAGGCTGTGAGCTGCAGCAGTATTTTCGTGTTTTTTTTTTGTTTTTTTTTCTGAATTTCCATCAAAATGGCTTGTAAATGTATGAGGCCAAATTATAAAGGCCCAGGTGTGGGTATTTGGGCTCTTGCTCTAGCTGTTGAGTTTGGTGTTGGTGCATTGATGATATTTCTTGGCTCTGAATCAATACCTGATACAGTAGAAGATATAAAGAATTTCGATACATCTATAACAGAAGCTATATCTCAAGGGGGTGCAGCGAACGCTATAAGGATTATGGGTTGGTTACATCTATTACTAGCAGCAGCATGTACAGTATTTGTATCATTAGGTTTATTTGTATGTGGTATATTTCTTTGTCCTTTATGTATATTTGGATGGATACAGACAGCATACTGCGCTGTATGTACATTTGTAACTGCTATATATCTGCGTAAATATCTCGATAAACTCCCACTATCAACAGATACAGAAATAGATTTACCCTCAGACACCAACGATGCTTTTGTAGCACAAACAGGAGATGTATTCTTCGCTCAGCTCAACAGTGGTGGCCTTCTTGCTGCTGCTGTTCTCTCCTTCGTCTCCGCCGTTCTTCTCGCCAGAGCAGCAAAAGTCAGCAGCGGAGAATCCATACCGGGAACATTCATGTAAGAATACACCTCCTGCTCCTGCTGCTGCTGCTGCTGCTGCTGCTGCTGATGGTGGTGGTGGTGTTTATGGTGGTGGTGGTGGTGGTGTTTATGGTGGTGGTGGTGGTGGTGGTGGTGTTTATGGTGGTGGTGGTGGTGTTTA
>NW_013568846.1:897-1702 GCF_000499745.2 Eimeria mitis | reverse complement strand
GCAAAAGTCAGCAGCGGAGAATCCATACCGGGAACATTCATGTAAGAATACACCTCCTGCTCCTGCTGCTCCTGCTGCTGCTGCTGCTGCTGATGGTGGTGGTGGTGTTGAGGGTGGTGGTGGTGGTGGTGTTTATGGTGGTGGTGGTGGTGGTGGTAATGCTGCTGCTGTTGATGGTGTTGCTGATGGTGGTGGTGGTGGTGCTGCTGCTGCTGCTGATGGTGTTGCTGCTGCTCTTGCTGCAACTGCTGTTGATCGTGCTGCAGTTGCTGGTGTTAGTGCTGCTGTTGCTGCTGCTACTGTTGGAGATGCTGCTGTGATGATGCAGTTGATGATGCTGTTGCTGGTGTTACTGCTGCTGCTGCTGCTGCTGCTGCTGTTGATGATGCTGCTGCTGCTGTTGCTGCTGCTGCTGCTGCTGGAGTATTTTGCGTGTATTGTATTAAATATATGTGCATGCATACAACCCTAACAACCCCTACAAACTAAACCAAAAAGCAAACTAAACAACTAAACAACTAAATAAATAAATAAATAAATAAATAAATAAACAAACAAACAAACAAACAAAAAAGTAAATAAACTAAACAAATAAATAAATAAATAAATAAATAAATGTGTTTGTGTATGCAGGATGGTGAGCAGCATGGGTTTATTTGCTGCTATAGGTGGTATGCTGGGTGTGGGTGGTGGTGGTGTTGTTCCTACCCCCATTCTAACTGTATTTTGGGTTGTGTTGACTGTTGCTGGGGCTATACTGATGAATATAAGAGCCTGCTGCTGCACTAGCATATGTAATATACTG
>NW_013568846.1:717-797 GCF_000499745.2 Eimeria mitis | reverse complement strand
TGCTGCTGTGATGATGCAGTTGATGATGCTGTTGCTGGTGTTACTGCTGCTGCTGCTGCTGCTGCTGCTGCTACTTTTGA